>NC_133415.1:36345000-36645000 GCF_049350105.2 Macaca mulatta | reverse complement strand
CTCCTTTTCTGCATGGGCTATGCCCACAGGAAGGAGGCTTATTGCTGTGTTGGCAGCTGATGTGATACCTCTGTTCTTGTCTTCTTATAAGAATTTAAACAGGAGACACAAAGAAAAAAAGTACAGCATAATTTATTGAAAAGAAAAAAAGTAGAAAGTTAAGTGCAGAATACAGTGCACCCTGAGAGAGATATTCCAGGGCGGGCTGCTCATAAGAGGGAGACAGCGTGGATTGTCACTGGAGAAACCCCCTTATGGGAGTTTTACATTATTATTAGTGAGAAGGAGAGAAGAGGAGTTGCTAGTAAGCATGTTCTGAGTGGTCTTCTGGTGCACTTGTGCAGTAGTTGTACATGCTTGTTCATACATTGCATATCTCATTAGTGTCTTAGATCTCCACCCAGGAGTGTATTTCTGTTTGTTTGAGACAGTCTCGCTCTGTTGCCCAGGCTGGAGTGCAGTGGTGCGATCTCCGCTCACTGCAACCCCCGCCTCCCCAGTTCAAGCCATGCTCATGCCTCCGCCTCCTGAGTAGCTGGGATAACAGGCATGCACCACCATACTCGGCTGATTTTTGTATTTTTGTCGAGATGGGGTTTCACTTTGTTGGCCAGTCTAGGATTGAGCTTCTGGTTTCAAGTGATCCCTCTTCCTCAGGCTCCCAAAGTGCTGGGAGTACAGGTGTGAACCACCGTGCCCAGCTGGGGGCAGTTTTTTTTTTCTATTAAAATAAGCAAAAATTAAGTTGGAGGACGTGTAAAATCAAAATGCACATGCTCTGTAGAACAGAAAGTTTCTTAATGAAGATAGCTTTGCTTGAATGAGCCCAATCACAATGCGAATGCTAAGGCTTATTGTGTTGGCCGTACAGTCACCACGGTTTCTGTATCCCAAGATCATGGTCATTTTCTTGACTATGTATTCTGTTTCAATTTCCCTGTAAGAGATTTTAGGGCCATAATCATATTGCAGGTTGAGGGGCTAGAACATTTTTTCTGGAGCTGTTTCCTGCTGAGTGGGTGTTACTTTTGCTTAGCCTGGGCCCTAAAGTTTCTTCCTGTGTGATCTAACTGGGTGTAAACCATGTCATTCAAGGAACCAGTGGGCAAGATGTTGGCAGCCAAAGTTGGAAAGCCTTGCAAAACCATCATGCAAACATGGAGTTGCAGTAAGCAAGACAGCAAGAAATCAGTTAACATTTTAAACAAAATTGGAACAAAAGTAACAGCTGAAAATACAGTAATGACTGGTACTGTTAAAGAGAGCAAGGCAAGTAATAGACATTGTTTTCATGTTCCCATGGAAGTTCCTAGAGATTCAATTTTTTCTGCCTGGGTGATGATATTGTTAACATTTTCTTGGACTAAACCAGACTGATTGATCTCAAAAACAGCATTTTTCTTTTAGATATAAACATGTTCCTCTTTACCTGACTGGGAGAAGATCCCAGGCTCTTTGGTTTTGTCGGACTACAGTGGCTACGGAGTCGAGATGCTGTTGAAGTCTATTGAGGCCCTCTGCTGCTTATTAGGGACCCATTGTGGTTTTCTGAGATAGTTTATACTGGACTCTCAAGGCTCCAACTTGTGGTGACATTTGTGCTGAAAAAGTATTTTGCATTAAAATGGTGAAAGCAACAATCGTTTTAAGTATTTTCTACTTTTTGCCAATAAGCAAAAGTTTTGTGCGGCTAAGTTGGCAGCAGTCTTTGGGTCCATTTCTGGATGGTAAAATTGAATGGTGGTCAAAGTTAGACCATGGAAGGCTTCAGTAAATGAGCTGAAGTTCTCTGAGAGCCATCAGAGTTGTTGCTTACATTGGATTAGATCATTTATTGAGAATAGAAGAAGCACTCTGATGATCCTCTCTCCATTTGGGACTTTCTGTAAGGGGAGCAATTTCTCTGTCCCTGGATGGTGTGAAGCTCCACTGCTAGTAACTACAGCTGGGCTGGTCTCTACTGTACTTGGCAAAGGACGATAGAGAGGAGCATAAGGAGGAGGTGAAACAAGCTTAGATTCTACAGAAGTATCTGATAGTGTAGAGGATGCTGGGGATTCTAAAGGAGGTGTAGGACCCTGAGGCTCCCTATCTGAAGCTGGTGTTGGGCTGTGGGGTCTGGGGTACCTTCCCTGATGTTGGGGTCCACGTGTTTCCTAAACAAAGGAATGAACACACAAGACAACACAGCACGAGACAAACACGGCAGCCACCCTGAAAGACACGCTCTGCTTTATTTTATACAGTCGTTTGTGGAATGTTGCCAAGTCACAAGACACATTGTTGTTTTTCTGACTGTTCCCTGACTTTCTGGATTTTCAAGATGTTTACACATAAATCAGCCCCCAGGGCCTGCTGTTTGCAGCTGGCTCCTTTGTCCTCCCTGTTTGCAGGGAAGGAACGCCCTGTTTCGTTTGCAAGAGCAGGACTTATTTGGAACGTCTCGTTTGTGAGCACGTAGTCCTCTACATTTCCCCCTTTCTTTATTTACAAGTTTGAATTTCTTTCAAAACCATCATTACATGTTGGGCTCGCTGGGTTTCGGTGTTTGCCCTTTGGCACAGTCTCCAGCAGACTGTGAAAATGACAAAGGCAAGAACAACAATCAATACATTACTAGAAACAGAAGTCAGCAAAGTTTTTACAGGGCTCATAGGGTTCAAAAACGTGAAACTTTGTGCAATACCAGTCATCAAATCTGCACCAGTCAGCAACGGTAATTGATTGTGAAATGTTTCAGAAATGTTTTGAGTTAATTCTTGTATTTCTAGGGAAAGATTATTATGACCAATTGAAAGTCTCTTTATCTCAGTCCAATTATGTACAGTGCTGTTAAAAGGAACAGAAGTAATACAAAATTGGGTAGTATTGCAATCACATTTTAACAAAGCTTGAGTATTCAACACTGTTAGCTGATCTCATATCCAAGAAACCACTTGTTCCAAGTTATCCACTCGTTCGGTCAGATGAGCATCTATGTCTCGTTGTTGTTGCCACAACAAATGAGATTGTTCATGCCATTGTTGTATGAATTCTGCATTTTGTATACTCTGGGGTAGAGCTAGTCCAGCAACAGCAGCAGTGGAAGAAATTGCTACAAGTCCCACCACCGCTGCTACGACAACCCCAACCACTCTCTGGCTGCGGTTGACAAGATCTTGCATTACTTTGTAAATTTGAGTAACCCCAGCAGATTCACTCCAGGCACGTGTTAAGTTCACAGGTAGCCAGGTTTCTTTTTTGGCTCTTAGTATATATAAATCGGAATGAGACTCATTCCAATTATTATTCCACCAAGTAGTATGTATACAACTTAAGAATATACAATTGTTTGTATAGTTAACTACCCCTATATAATTATCCCATTTAAAAATTCCTGTTAACAACAAATAAGGTTTTCTTACACATGCAATAACATATCTAGAACTATTTTGATGCAAAGATATATGGAAAGGGTTAGCAATATTAGCAGTAAGATTTAAGGACATGTTTCCCGTGAAAGTGAACATTGGTTTACCAGCAGCTAGCAACTTTCAAATATGACTTTGTATTTGTGAGGTATTAGCCAAATATGGCATAGGGGGTGATAAACCACCATCATGCCAAATAATAGTTTCATTGCCATCTGCAGCGATGCTGTGATTACCTTTATGCCAACGCAGGTTGACATGGCTGAATTTAGTTTGAAAATCTCCATGTACACTCCAATCTGTAACAAGGTATTTACAACTCTTCCCTTTTACTTCTAACAACAATCATGGCCCACTACTTCTACATCTAGTCCACTCTAGTTGGGAAACACCTCCGGACACATCAGGGATAGGGCATAAAGATAATGTACTTGGCAGAGTTTCATTAAGTACTGCAGTATGATTATACTTAAAACTTTGAGCCACAATAATCATAGTAAAGGCAGAGATATGACTATGGTTATAGCGAACAGCCCAAGCCTCATGAGAAAGATGCAGACAATGTGGACTACTCCCAAGACATATAGGTAACCCTTCAACCCCAAATCGATATGAACTATTTACTGTGCCAGTGTCTAATTCAGGATCCTGGTTTAAAAAAGGCGATGGCATCCAAGCAGTATCATTAGTAAGTACTGGGACTTTTCTGCCTCCCCAGGCCACACCTTGATATAAGGGGGGAAAAGGAATATAAGCCCAGTATGTAAATTCTCCAGCCATTACCTGACAATTTACTATGGCCAGCATAGCCAGGAATAAAGTCAGTGGGGTTTTGGGCTGCCCAGCTTGTTGAACAACCCCTTTAGCTTTCTGAGTAAGCTTTTTCAGTTGACCCCATGTCGGGGGCTCCACACGTCGAGTCCTGAAGGTGAGTGTTCTCTGAGCGCTCAGATTCAGCTCCTGAAATTCCTTGAGGAACTCTTCGGATTGGCTTCTCTTCGCCATGGCACTATTTCAACTGTCGAGATGGAAACCACTCATCTCTGGCACCTGTACGGACAAGAGCATAGCCTCGGCCCCATTGTAAAACTTTTCCTTTTAAATATTGCCCTTGTAATGAAGGATAATACACCCACAGATTACTGTTTTGCGGCTTTTCTAAAGGCTGTTGAAAATGTTTCGCCACTGCAGACTGCTGTAATTGGTGCCAATGGTTGAGAAAATTTAAAGTAAAAAGGGCTTTCAGAATTTGATGTTTTGGGGAATCTTGCCCATCTCCCCCTTTTTGTTTTAGTTGTAATTTTAAGGTAGCATTGGCTCTTTCAATAATTGCTTGACCTTGACTGTTAAATGGAATACCAGTGGAATGACAAATGTGGTATAAAGAAAGGAAAGCAGCCAATTTATGAGAGCAATAAGCAGTGGCATTATCAGTTTTTAAAAAGTTCTCCTTGTTGTACTGATTCAAATGGGTAGTGAGAAATTCTGACTAGGATAATGCTGAGAAAAAGAACCAGTATACTCAGTGCAAGCCACTTGCCAACCCTCATGAGTTTCCAATAGAGATTCAATGTATTGATTAGATAATTGGGTAATAATTTTTATAGGGTCAGCACCAAGAAACTAACGAGCTCAACGTCGTCCTTTAATAATTAATTCAGCCAATTTATCCATATATGGGTGAATTTTTTTTAGTGGCTTTACTAGCCAAAACAGCCACTCCAGAATATTATTATCTTGGTGTAAAATGGCCGTTGGCGAATGAGCAGTATGAAAAAGACACAACGAAAGTGGAAGATTGGGTGCAGTATAATCAAGGTGAGCTTCATTAATTCTATTTTCTACAAATGACAATTTTTTTTTTTTTTTTTTTGCTACAGGTGATAATTGACGAGAACTATTTAAATCTGAATCTCCTTCGAAGGTAGCAAATAGATATTGCAATTTGTAAGTAGGGATGCCTAAGATGGGGTGAAGCCAATTTATGTCTCCTAACAGTTTTTGAAAATCATTAAGGGTTAAAAGTTGATTTCTTCGAATTTGAACTTTTTGTGGCTGAATATGCTTTTCTGCTAAAAGGTATCCCAAAAATTGAATAGGAAATTGAGTCTGCATTTTCTCAGAAGAAATATGTAAATTATTTTGAGTTAATTGTTGTTGTAAGACCTGAAAAACTTGACCTTGTAGGACTTCATCAGGAGTTGCGAATAGAATATCATCCATATAAGGGTATATTAACACAGTAGGGAATTGACATCTAACAGGATTTAAGGCACTATGAACAAACTCTTGACATAAGGTAGGACTATTAAGCATACCTTGAGGAAGAACTTTCCATTGATATCTTTGAGTAGGCTGTCCATTATTATATTCGGGAACAGTAAAGGCAAATTTTTCACAATCTTGGGGTTGTAACAGGATAGTAAAAAAACAATCTTTAAGATCTATAACCATTAATTTCCAATTTTGTGGGATAAGAGCTGGATTAGGAAGCCCAGGTTGTAAAGTACCCATAGGTTGAATACAAGCATTTACAGCTCTAAGATCAGTTAATAAGTGCCATTTTCCTTTTTTTTTTTTTTTTGTTTTTTTTTTTTGACGAGACAAACACAGGGGAATTCCATGCAGAAGTACTTGGTTCAATATGCCCCTCGGCCAATTGTTCCTTAACTAAATTCTTTAAAGCCTTAAGTTTTTCTTTAGATAATGGCCACTGTTCCACCCAAATCGGAGTTGTAGTTTTCCACTTCAATTGTAAAGTTTGAGGCTTGTGGACAGTGGCTAAGGGTTTAAAGGATTGTAGCCCATTTTGAACATCATATTTTTGGCAGTTGAAGAAATATGAGGAATGCTTTAAAAGACACCAAATTGTTGTAAAAGATCACAGCCCCAAAGGTTAATATTAATGGGAACAATATAAAAGAACACTTTTCCTTGTCCTTCAGGTCCTACACGGCTCACGGGCTCGACACTTTGGTAGACTATAGAAGCAGTACCTAGGCCGGATAGAGTAACCGATACTTGTTTGTTTTTCCAATGATCAGGCCATTGAGCCAAGCATATAATAGATACATCCGCTCCTGTGTCGACTAATCCCTCAAAAAGTATCCCATTAATTTGCAATGAACATAAAGGTTTTTTATCAGAAACTGAAGTTTCCCAGAAAACAGTTTTCCCAGTACTACCAAAACCTCCTTGACGAGACACATCTCTAGATAGGAAAGGAAAAAAAGGCAATAAAAGCAATTGTGCAATACGTTCCCCTGCCTCTAGATGCATAAATTGTGAGACTTGTGCCATAATAAGGTATTGTGGTAGGCCTGCATTGTAATTGTTGGGGCCCCAAGCCTGCGGGCCCCGGTTCCCGTTTCCTGGGAGGGGTGACAATAAATTTCCACTCTTATCAGTTTTTGAACGACATTCATTTGTCCAATGTCGACTTTTTCCACATCATTTGCACTCCCCAGAAGGTAACTTTTTCTCTTTAGTAGTCGGGAAGCCCATTTTTTTTCAGCATTCTTTCTTAAAATGACCGGGTTTCCCGTATTGAAAACATACACCTTGTTTAGAATTACTCTTTAAGGCCTTAGAAAGTGCTCCAGCAAACAATTGAGCATTGTAAATAGCTCCTCCAATGCCTGCACAAGCCCGAATATATTCATCTAAATTAGCTCCACTGGTCTTCAAAAGTCTAAATAATTTTTGCTGCAGCTTTCATTTCTTTCAAAAATTTAAATTGTAGGGCTGTAAAAGTCACATTCTGGCCACCGTTTGGGAACTGAGCATTGGGGCCGAAAGCAGCCCATGTTATTGGGAATAGATTTAATTCCTCAAAATCATCCTTTTCCTTTGATTCCTTCTTTTCTTCTACAGGAGGAAAAGGCACAGAGAAAACCTGACCTGACATAGGCAAAGAGGTTGGAGGTGGAGGCAAAGGGAAATCTTTCCAAAGGAGCAGAAGGGAAGGTAACAGGGAAGGCTCGTGGCGGAGAGATAGGAGAAACAGGAGCAGCGGCACCTTGCAATTTTAACAACTGTTGTAACATCTCTAAAATACGCTGCAAATCAGAATTTCCTTCAGATGAAGGAGGCATTAGCTCTTCTTCCAATTCCTTGTCCTCAGCAACTGGGGCGTAAATGTGTTTCTCTCTAGGATCATTCCTCTCTAAAGCTTCAGATGCCTCACCTCCTGTGGCAGTATCGCCACGCTCTGTGTCAGTTTCAAGTAACTCTAATGCTTGAGGAATGGAACTACACAAAGTCCAAAAAGTCAGAGGCATCATTTGCCCTTGCTGATGAGCTTGACGCAGGACTTTAACCACTTGTAACCATTCCTTTAGATTTAACTGCACTTTGGTTTGATATTGAAACCAATAACAATGTTGTTCAACATGGGCAAACAATCACTTCAAAGTCTTTTCTTTTATTTCTACTCCTATAGACATCAACAGTCCCTGCAGTAACCGCAAATATTCAGAGGCCAGAGAGGTGGAATTCTCCATAATTTTCCCGTGGGTCCCCCTTTCTTTATTTACCTGCCTGGGGTGTTCCCCCTCCAGTTCCTTGCTCTCGTGGAGCCATGGACCCTGCTCGCTGCACCAGATGTTGGGGTCCGCGTGTTTCCTAAACAAAGGAATGAACACACAAGTCAACATAGGATGAGACAAACATGGTGGCCGCCCTGAACGACATGCTCTGCTTTATTTTATACAGTCGTTTGTGGAATGTTGCCAAGTCACAAGACACATTGTTGTTTTTCTGACTGTTCCCTGACTTTCTGGATTTTCAAGATGTTTACACATAAATCAGCCCCCAGGGCCTGCTGTTTGCAGCTGGCTCCTTTGTCCTCCCTATTTGCAGGGAAGGAAAGCCCTGCTTCATTTGCAAGAGCAGGACTTATCAGGAACGTCTCGTTTGCGAGCATGTAGTCCCCTACACCCTTAATAAGAGATGATCTTCTAATGGTTCCAAGGGGCTTTGTGGCTTACTAGGCTTTAGCCCACAGGTGCTGCAAGGAGATGGGTTTTGTTGTCAGGCCATTAAGTCTTGCACATAAGATACTTCAGACCATTTTCCCTGGTTTCTACAGAAAAGATCTAGCTGTAGGATGGTGTTAAAGTTCACAGTCTCATTCTCCAGCCATGTTTTGTCAGCTAATCTGTATGTAGGCTAAATAGTGTTACAAAAGAGGATAAAGGTTTTTTGTTATTGTTGTTGTTTTTTGGTTCATCTAGTCAAAAGCTGTTCCAATTTTTAAATATACATCCCAGGAGTGTTTCAGTGACAGTAGAGGAAGCGGCTCCCATGGTGCCAAGAGAATTCTGCAATGACATAATGTGTACTGAAGTCCAGGAAGCCATGGACATCCCCACGAGCCAAGTGGAACCACTAAGGTGTCCAGCGCATCTCCTCAAAACCCCATTAACTGAAGGTCTTGGAGGTCATAGGCATTTGCCATACACCATCCTAGCTCTCACCAGCACTGGACATCTCTAGTCCTACCAAGATGACCCCTACTGCTTGCTGGGGGGCAGATGTCTGGCTGACAGTCTTTCCATAATTCACTGGTTTACCATTTATGATGCCCAATTATAGCACCTGCAATGTTCAGATGCAGTCCCCGCGACCAGGCATCTACATGACTGTGCATCTTTTGTTCAGCAAAGAAAGCCTGTTGAAGAACAATTTCAAGGAGCTGGGTAATGCATAAAGTCTGAAGGGACAGAGTTCTTTTAATGTGCCATTCGAAAGAAAACAAAAATTTTGTTAACAGAAAACCTGGACAGAAAATAAATTACAATAGCCACTAGGTGGAGATTGAGTATTGCTGAAGGGACAGCAAACGATAAGCTGAGTCTGAAGTGTGGCCAGAAAGATGTGAAACTAAGCAGCAAAGTAGCCCGAGTATGAAATGTTGAGAGCCCCCATGTGGTTAGCGTATTTATGGATAGTACAGAAGCAGCAGCCAAAAGGAGAGCAGACATATATTCTCTCTCTAAAGAATATAGGTGACTTAAAAACGTTTCCCCCAGAACTTTAGTGAAACAGCGCTGGAACAAGCAGCGATAGTTAACCAGGTAGTCTGGAACTGCCATAGTATTCACTGCAAGTAAAGGGAAAGTGAAATTAATGAAGCAGACAATCCTCTCTCTGGGCCATGGCACCAGAAATATTGATGGCTGATGTGATACCTTGGTTAGTATCTTCTTAGCTTAAAAGAATTTAAACAAGAAACACACAGCAAAAGAAGTACAGCATAGAGTAATTTATCGCACACACACAAAAAGAATATTTTGAAAATTAAGTGCAGAATAGATGGTACAGTCTTAGAAAGAGATTCCAGAGCAGCCTGCTCATATGAGTGAGACAGCATTAATTGTTGCTGGAGAAACCCTCCTTTTGGGAGTTTTACATGATTATTCACAAGAAGGTAGAAAAAAGTGTTACAGTAAGCATGTTTTGAGTGGTCTTCTGGGTGCACATGTGCAGTAGCTGTACATATTTGTGCATACGTTGTGTGTCTCATTAGCATCTGAAATCTCCACCCGGGAATGTGTTTTTTACTATTAAAATGAGCCAAACATCAGCTTGAGGACAGATAAAATCAAAATGCACATGCTGTCTAAAAGTAAAAGTCCCTACTGAAGATAGCGGGTTTCAAACAACCCCAAGTGTTCTACATCTTAAAAGTCGCTCCCACAAAGCTGGAACACTATCTGTTCCTGAGGGATCAGGTCCCATTTGTGTCTCTGAGACAGTGGCAAGTCAGGCGTGACTTGAGATAAGACCGATGATTTCAAGGTAAAATGCCTAAATAGTCAGCAGCTTCAGGTTGCATTTTGGAGCTTGTCCAATTAAATGGGTTGATGAAAATGGCTCACAAGACTCACACCTCAGAAATGGGGTTTTCTCTTTTGCTCTTAGCAGATTCCGTGCAACCCAATAATTAACCTTCCTGATGCCTCGACTTTCACATTCGTGAAAAAGGCACCATTGAGAGTGACATTTCCAGGAAGTCACAGCCCTTATCACCCCCTGTAGGGCTCTGAAGCTGTTCATAAGCTGGCCAGGTGGAAGATTTCTCTAAAAAGTGGCTGAGAACGCACTCTGGCTAGAGAAAAAAGGGGGCTGCGGCACAATGGACAGTGTCTGAGACATCAGGACAGTTTCCACAGTGGTTTAGGAAAGACGGCAGCACTCTGGGCTGCAGAAGACACAATGTTCTGGAAAGAACCCTGAGTGCAGCCGAAAGAGGAACCTGAGAAGGATAGGGCCATTCGGGTGAGGACAATCCGCCCGATTTGGGCAAAGGTAAGGTATCTTCATAGGGTAACACCCTCCTCAATGCTCAGCCCAGACCTGCCCTCCAGGTCCCCCTCTGTATCTCATAAGTGGAATGATACAGTATTTGTCCTTTTATGACTGGCTCATGTCACTTTGCACAATGTCCTTAAGGTTTATCCATGACATACCATGTGTCAGAATTTCCTTACTTTCCATAACTCAGTAACATTCCACTGTATGTATAAATCACATTTTATCTATTTATTCATCGATTCATTAATTTATTCATTAATTTAAACAACAGTTGGGTAATTAAAACACCTTTTGGGTGATGTGAGTAATGCTGCTATGAACCTAGGTGTACGTGTATTAGTTTGTGTCTTTGCTTTCACATCTTTTGCTACATACCCAGATGTGAAATTGCTGGATCATATGATTTTATGTATAAATTTTTTAGTTACTATGCTGTTATTTTATAGCAGCTTCAGCATTTTACATTTCCACCAACGGCGTACAAAGGTTCAAATTGCCTCACGTCCACCCCACCACTTGTGATTTTCTGTTTTTTTTTTTCTTTTGGTAGTAGCTATGTTGATGGGTATTGATATGTCATTTGGGGTTAGATTTGCATTTTACTGATGATTAGTTTTGTTGAGCATCTTTCCATGGGCTTATTAGCCACTTTACATAATTTTTAGAGAAATGTTTAAGGTTTTTGCCGATATTTTAAACAAGTAGTTTGTTGTATTATTGCTGAATTGTTCTTTATATATTCTGGATAGAGTCCTATTTATTTATTTTTCTTCTGTTTCTTGTGTTTTGGGTGTCCTGTTAAACAAAAATCGCTGCCAAATTCAGTGTTATGACATGTTTTACCTATATTTTATGTTAAGAATTTTGTAGTTTTAGCTCTTACATTTAGGTCTTTGATCCAGTTAGTTAATTTTTTCTTATGGTATAAGGGTCCAGCTTCATTCTTTTACACGTGGGTACCCAATTTCCCCAGCACTAATTGTTGTAAAGGCAGTTATTTTCCCATAAAAATCATTTGACCATATTTATGAGGGTTTATTTATATTGGCTTTCTATATTACTCCATTAGCCTATTTGTAGCATGCTATTTTGGAATTCTGTAGTAAGTTTTGAAATCATTAAGTGTGACTTCTCTAACTTTGGTATTTTTTTTTCAAAATTAGTTTTGCAATTTAGGGTCTCTTGAGATTCCCTGTAAACTTAAAAATCGATTTTTTTTATATCTACACAAAAATAATCAGAATTTTACTTCTTGGTTACTTCCTAAATACTTTATTCTTTTGATGCTATTGTAAGTTGAATTTTTTTTCATAGTTTTCTTCTCAGATTATTTTTATTACTACATAAAATACAGTTTATTTTTCTATGTTGATTTTATATGCTACCACTCTGCTGAATTTATTAGTTGTAACATTTTTTGTGTGGAATCCTTAAGATTTTCTACATATACGAATATATTTTCTGTACACACTTTGATGCAGTTTATTTCATTCTCTTGACTGGAACTTCTAATACTGCGTTGAATAAAAGTGGCAAGAGCAGACATTCTGTCTGTCTTCTGAGCTTAGAGAAAAGACTTTTGGTCTTTTCCTCTAGAATATGTTGTTTGCTGTGGGTTTTTATATGTGAATTTTATAAAGGTGGTTTCCTTTTATTCCTGATTTATTTTGTTTTTATTTATAAAATATTTTGAATTTTGTAAAATACATTTTCTCTGAGATAATTTTTTTAAAAATTTTGTTAATGTGACACATGCATTGATTAATTTTCATATGCTAAAACTTCTGTTAAGAAAGGCTAGCTAAGTGAACCAGTGGTAGTGGAAAAGGAATAAAGAAATCTGTACTGGTTGTGATCAATTGGTTATAAACACCACTGCACAGAAACCAGTCATATGCTAAAACTTTCTTGCATTCCAACAATAAATTTCCCTTGGTCATGGGGTGTAATCTTGCTAGTATGCTGCTGAATGTAGTTAGCTAGGATTTTGCTGAGTAGTTTTGCATCTGTGTTCATAAGGGATTAGTCTGTGGGTTTTTGTAGTCTCTTTGTCTGGCTTTCGTATGAGGTAATTCTGGCATCATGGAATAAGCTTGGAACTGCTCTCTTCAGTTTTTTGGTAGAGTTTGAAAAGGGTTTTTGTTCTATAAATGCTTAATCTAAATCACTAGTGAAGTCAACAAAACAAGGGCTTTTCTTCATCAAGAAGTTTTTAATTACTGATTCCATTTCCTTAGTGGTTGTGTATCTATTCAGATTTTGTATTTCTTTGTAATCAAGTCTTGTAAACCTAGGAATCTGCCCACTTCATCTAGGTTTTCCAATTTATCATCCTATCATAGTTCATAGTACACTTTTTTAAAACATTGTATTTCTTTACAATTAGTAGTAATGTCCCATTTTCATTTCTCATTTTAGTATGTGAATATGCTGTTTTTTTTTTTTTTTTTTTTTTTTTTTTTTTTTTTTTTTTTTTTTTTTTTTAGTGTAGCTGAACGTTTGCCAATTGTTAATTTTTTTGAAGAACTGAGAATCAACTTTTGGTTTTTTGGAATTCTGTTGTTTGTATAACCTTTATTTCATTTATCTCTGCTAAAATCTTTATTATTTTCTTCTTTCTCTTTGCTTTGCATCTAACTTGGTCTTATTTTTCTAATTTACTAGGTGATAAAGTTATTATTGATTTGAGATCTTTGTACTTTTTAAATGTCTTTTAGCTGCAAACTTTTCATCTTAGCATTGTTTTTGCTGTTTCCCATAACTTTTGATATGTTTTGTTTTCATTTTTCTTCCTCCATATTTTCCTACTTACTCTGTGATTTCTTTTTTTGCTTATTGATTGTTTAAGAGTATATTCTTTAATTTATACAAGTTTGTAAATTTTCTAGAGTTTCTTCTGTTATTGATTTAATTCGAGATCTACTATACAGCCCATCCTGGAGAATTCCCCATGTGCATTTGAGAAGAGTGTGTACTCTTTTTTGTTGGATGGAGTATATTGTATATATCTGCTAGATCAATTTGGTTCATTGTGTTAGTCAAGTCCTCTATTTCTTAATTTATCATTCATCTCATTATTCTATTCATTACTCAGAGTGAAGTATTAACATCCTCAACTATTTAGAGCTGCCTATTTGTCCCTTTAATTCTGTCAACTTCTGCTTTCTATATCTTAATGTTTTATTATTAGGTATGTAAGTGTTTAAAATATTTCTATCTTCTTGCCAAATAGACATTTTGTGACTATATAATGTCTTATTGCCCCTTGTAACCTTTTAAAGTCTATTTTGTCTGCTATTAACATAGTCATCCCTAGTCTCTTTTTCATACTATTTGTATAAAATAATTATGTTCTTCCTTTTTTTTATAACCCTCACATCCTGTGGAAAGCTAACAGCAGAATTACTTAATTTAAAATGCAGAGAAATCTTAAATCAATAGCTTAATGTTTGTAAAAGCATTTAAATGGAAATGAACTACCCTGTCCACCAGGAAAAAAGGACATCAGTTAGGTTTAAAAATAACCATGCTGAAAAGCTCTAAGAGGAAAAGCTGTTGGGAATTAGGACTGTGATAATAGTCCTAGGGATCAAGAAGGCAATGGGGAATTGGGGATGTTAAGAGTCAGGCACTTGCTTAGCAAAAGACCCAGAAAACCCTAAGATCTCCCCTCTGTATTTTAAACTTTGTACAAGTAGAAAGTAGAGGCACAAGGACAGTTGTAACTTCATGCTGATTGGTAAAGGCATGGTCCTACACACATACATAGATCCCAGATGAAAAAATCGGAATTATTTTTTGTGAGAGTTGAAAAATCTGGAGTCTTACTTTTCAATTAAGGTTTAGTGAAAATATTTGGGGAGATTTGCATTGATCAATTCATCCTGAGGTCAAGAAAATCTTGATTTTGATATTTAGAGCCTCCAGTAAAGGATTAGCCTCCACCTAGAGGTGTTCTTTGGGCTTTTGGACTCAGCGCCATCTTGACACTACTACTGGTTCCACTGATTTGAAAGTCAGCTAAGAGCTTGCTACAGAACTCCTGCCAAACTAAGTTTGACCCATAGAGGGCTAGGGCATCCCCAGCTGGTAGAAACTTTGTGCCTCCTTCTATTCTCTGAAGCAAAGCTGCTGTCTCTGTGGGGCCCCCAATTTACTGAGTATTTCATATATAACTGGTCCTAGTTCACAGATGAGTCACGGAAGCTGACACCTCATGACATCCACTGGGCTTCTGTGGCTGTTTAAGCTGTGCCAGCCATGCAGAACCTGAAATGAGTGGTTGCTTTTCTCAGTGGGCAGAACTCAGGGTTTGGGGTAATTGCCCATATTCTATCTGTTTGATTTTCTACAATGAAAACTATAGACTGATTGTCTTTTGGGCTGCAAACTGGAAACAGTCTCAGATGCTGATCTAACTGGGTCACTCATCTAGAAGTCTGTGGTAAGGGTTTGTTTTCTAGAGACTAATCACAATCAAGCTTCAGATTGAGCCTAAATCTGTGTCTAACGCAGAGTCTAATACTGCATGCCAGACTTGGGGTTGCTGGTGAAAGGTGATCTATTTGTCTCATGGTTGAACAATTCCTAAACCATACCTAGCAGAATAACCAGAAGCGGACTTCTGGCCCACTTCTTGAGAGATCAGTCACCACTGTTGACATCTTCAGCATAATAGTCAGCTGACTCCAGCCATACTGTGTATCCCTTGAAGATAATCTGTGCCACCTTTTAGGCTTTTGAGACCACTTGAACTCTGACTTTGTGGCATTTATCACCATATCTACTAAAACGGGCCAACTCTATGATGGTACATCCTTTTTCACACATGTTGGTTAGATAATTTGTTGATTAGTGATGGTTTTCTCTAAAAGGGGATTATCTCTTCCTGATTGCCTCCAAGATAAGGATGAAATGGTTGGGGGATCTAGGAATCTATTTCACAAATTTGAGATTTCATGCTAATAATTCCTGGGTGAAATGTGTCTTTCTTTCCCATAACTACAATTCTAGACCAGCCTGGCTTGTGTACCCTCTGAGTTGCATACCAGCCTACTAGTAGTTATGGGACTCCAACTTAGCTCTAGTTAAGTTTTATTTAAATATTCTTGTCTCTATTTTACCTGGCTCTCAGATAAAATGTCTAGAAAAAGGTAGAGGGCAACTAGAATAAAGGTGAGATTATAGGTACCAGAATGAGACACACTGATTCTGTGGAGGTAGGGGGAGAACAACCTGGAACCTGGGGAATGAACAACTTAGACCTCAGAAGCTCTGGGGAATGATGGGGCATTAACAACTTTTTGTCTTTCTGAATAACCCCTGGTACAGCCTAGAAAAGAGTCTGGGAATAGTATTAGTTAGACCAGATGGTAAGGCAGAGGCTGTGGATTCATCTCCTTTTGGTCCGCCTCATTACCCTTAAGAATCCTTTGAGACTATTCTATCTCTCTATGATGTACACATGGAACTCTAGTGGGCAGTGTGCACTCTCAGTGCCCATGGTTCAAGGCCACAGTTTTTCAGATGATGGACAACCATTGCTTTTTCCTGAAGAGACTTAGTACCCCGTGGCTGAGCTTAAGCCAGACTCTAGGCAGCATTGATTGCATTTTATTCTTCCTTTATGAACTGGGATTTCTCCTTCTGTTTTTCCTACTACCTAAAATGAATCAGTATTAGTCAATATTCAGGTAAATCAGAGACATAAATCAGGTAAGGAACTCTAGACACAGCTTCTAGCATAGCTGGACTCTTGCCTATTTCTCTTCTCACTTTATAAGCTCAATTATATTGGCACAGAGAGGTACCCTTAGATGGGGTCTCTCAGGAGCAATTAGAGAAGCATCATACTTCTAGAGAAGCTGGCAGGACAGGGCAGGAGGGTCAGTGAGGATCAAAGCTTCTGTCCAAATTTTTGAGTCTAGCTGTGTGTGGCAGATGAATCCAGGAAAGATCCCAGATCCCTGGAACGAATTATTAGTAGAGGATCCATTAGATTAGAACACTAGGGCGGGTGTTCATCCATCACCTTCTGAGTCAGATTTTCAGGGTTAAGTCTATAGAAGAGTTGCAGAGAAATGCTCGCCTTGGAAAGCCTCTGATCATGTGCAACATATGTGGCTCTGGCACAGGGAGAATTCTTCTATTTGAGGAACATCATACGTGTGTGGATGTGAGTGTGCTCTTCCTCAGCAGAACACCACTGACTGAATGATTGTTTGAGAATTATGCATAAATAGCCCTTTATTATTTTGAATTTAGTAAATATTGGAACATAAACAAACGTTTTTATCTACTTTCCAATTGAATAAGAGCATGAGCAACTTCCAGGAAAATGTCACAGGAGGGAACTCCAGGGCCTTGCTCATCCCCAGAAACCTCAAAAATCCTGATGCAACCTGTAGAATTAACTTTATCAACACTTAGCTTTTTTACCATATAGATTTATCTTTATAAAAAATATTTTCGTTGGACCTTTATTTTGTTATATGTCATGAAGAATAAATCGTTTATTTCCTTTGTGATAAGAACATCACATTTTTGCACCTTAAGTATCAGTGATGCCATCCTCCAAGTAGTTTTTATTGCTTACTAAATTATTGCTATGGCCAGAATGTTTATGTCCCCTTTCAAATTCATATGTGGATAATTTTAGGTGTGTGGCCTTTGGGGAAGTGATGAAGCCAAGAGTTCTTCATCTTCATGAACGGAATCAGAGGTCTTTTAAAGGAAGTTGAAGGGAATGCCCTTGTCCCTTGTGGAGGAAGGTACCATTTCTGAGGAACAAGGTTCTCACCAAATATTAAATTTGCTGCTGCCTTGATCTTGCAGTTTCTAACCTCTGCAACTGTGAAAAACACATTTCTGTTGTTTATCTTTTACCCAGTCAAAGGAATTTTGTTATAACAGCCTGGATGCACTATGACAATTTCTTAGGCACTTTGGTCTATTTCTGAATTTTTAGTTTCAATGACCTATGAGTTTTTTAATCAATCAAGATTTTTCACAGGACTGGCCAGTCTTGTTTTTTGTTGTTGTTGTTTTCTTTTTGTTTTGTTTTTCCAGAGTTTTCTTGTCTACTCTTATTTGTGTTTTCATCTATATAATATTTTACAGTAATATGTCTACTTCCAATATTTAATGGTATCTGTATTGGAACAAAATTGAATTTATAAATTACCTTAAGAACAACTGATGTTGATAATACTGAGATTTTCTTCCTAAGAATATGATACAAATTTTCTATTTGCTTATGTCTACATTCATATATTTCATAAACTTTCTATGGTTTTTTTCATATTCTGTACATGTTTTTATAATATTTATTCCTAGATGGTTTATTTTATTCTGCTAATAGGTAATTTGAGACAAAATGAAATTGTAAAGTGTTCATTTGAGTAAGAGCGATTGATAAATTATAGAACATCAGACTGAAAGATATTTAGTGTTTCATTGACAGTGTAAAAAGCAAATATTTATTGGAAAAATGTGGACGCAAAGAAATCATTTGATTGGTGGCAGCACCTAATTTTTTTTTTGTTTGCTTTTTGTTTGTTTACCTTGTTGGACATTTCCTATTTATATAAGGTTGTTGGCTACCCCTGATTGGCTGAGTTTCACTCCTGTTTTTTAAATAGGCAGCCAGAAGAAATAATTTAGGTTTTGCTTATATTTGCAAATCAATCAAGGTTGAGATCACTTATGAGATCTAACTGATTTTGTCTGCTCAGAGGTTGCTAAGACCTGATCTCCATTTTAATTTACTTTAACAAAATTTCTGTACTTGTATTTTCCATCCAAACTGTAACTTATAAATTACTATTGTTGTACATATATAGGCCCATGTTGTGCATGCTTTGAAGACATGTCCTGCTTTCAAACTCATTTGTAGAATGTTGTCATTACATTTACCCCATTGATTGGAATGATAAACTGCAATCTTCCAACTACAAGAGCTATGAGTTCAGAGTAAAGATGAAGCAGAAGCGAAAAGAGTTCTCCAACCCACACATGCAGTAAAAACAAACTTCATATGGATAAAATGAGTAATTATCTAAAATTTAAAATACCCTGAAAACATTAATGTTTATCTCATTACTATGTAATATGAAAATTACAAGACAAAAAAACCCAAAGACTTTTATTTTTAAAATAGAAATTAAGCTATTTATATGACAAAATAGTCCATAATTTAAATGTAAAATGCCAATAGGAAATATATGAAATAAAAGAAAATTATATGTAAAAGTCATAATGCCTGTATTAGATTTAATATCTTACAATAAAAGAAGTTGAAACCTACAAAATGGAAGAAAGTTTAAAATTAGGCAGATGTTATGAGTCTGGTGAAGAATAAATACATATGTCAATAAGCATTTAATGTATTTTGTCTTAGATTTTATGTGAAATAATAAAAAAGCAAACAAACCAATAGCATGGTAATTTCACCCTGATTGCATCAAACTGAAAAAAATGCAAACATTTTTCCATTAGAAGGTGAATTTATGGATTAGCCTCACGCTGCATTCAAGCACTTTGGCCAGGACCCAACACTCATTGCCAAGAGTCAGCAGGCTAGAAATTTGCTTTTAAGATGTTCTCCAGCCTGCCACCAAGACACTTTGTCCTGACTATTTCTTCAACCCTGACATAGGTTTTGCTGATATAAAGGCAAACCCAGTTCTATGCCTACCAAGCATCTATGTGGCTAGAACTGCAAATTGAGCATTGAGGCATTAGGTAAGAGGTCTTCCCAGGTTTCCAACCAGACTTTTTAGAATTTCCTGAAAATACTGAGTTTGTCTTTTTCAGACCCCATCTCCAAAAGGGAATCAGAGAGGGGGTCTGGAAGCCACTCAGAATCTCCAGACTCCTCCCTAGTAATAATGGACTTGGATACAAAGAGGCAACCTCCTGACCTCAAAGACACCAACCCAGATTCTGGGCATTGAACTCTTGGCTCCCCATGAAAGACCTCATCTGACTCACATCAAAGCCCGCACTCTTCTTCAACATTCACCTCCCAGACACGTTCCAAAACAGCTCATCAGAGTTGTCTTGAGATGAAACAAAAGGTGATGAAGCTCCAGGTTTGGAATGCCTGCCTCATTCCCCACCTCCTGAAAAGTCTGCACCTGCTAGTTAGAGCTCTCACATCTTAAGGAGCTTAGCCACTCAGAGTGCATCCTCTAACAGGACCTCCTGGCCTTTTCCTCCTTACAGGAGAGTGCCCAAGAATAATAGGGAATACATGGCTGCCACTCTCACATGACTTGGTTGACTGATGAACTGATGTCCGAGGAGAAAAAAAATATGCAGGCAACAGCCTGTGTCTTGTGAATCCCTGTTTCCCCAGCTGTGATGCCTCTGCAAATGGAGAGAGAATCCCCAAATAATATTGGGTGTTGGACAGACACTGCCTAATAAAATTAAGTAAATTTAAGGTGACTTGAAGGGGAATTTATCATATGTCATATAAAAAATTTTAGTTAATGAACTTTATTTAAAAACAGTCACAATTTGTAAGGGCATTAAAATATAAATTTAATAGGAAGCTATGAAAAATTATCTGCACTTGCTATGTAAATGATTGAGTTTGGGGTAACTATCTGAAGGCCATGAGCTTGAAAAGATATCTGATACTTAATTTCATAAGGCATTTACTTGCAAATGGTTGTCATTTTTGCTCTCATGATATGAAAATTTTTTCTTGCGAACAGCATTTCTCTAAAAAAAAAGTAAAATTTTTTCCAGTTTTGGTTATTAAAACAATAAAATTGCTCAGTTTGTTATTCTTAACCAAATGCTCCTACAGATAGCACATAACATTCATGCTTTTTTTTTCACCTTAGATCAATTGCCTTTAATTTTATTCATCAAACTATATTTACTGTAGATAGACATTGCTGCTGTCATGTGCCCTATGGATTTGTACTTTGTTAGAAATATGAATTCTCAGGCTGAGTGTGGTGACTCACACTTATAATCCCAGCACTTTGGGAGGCTGAAGTGGGTAGATCACCTGAGGTCAGGAGTTCAAGCCCAGCTTGGCCAATGTGGTGAAACCCTGTCTCACCAAAAATATAAAAAATTAGCTGGTATGGTGGCATGCACTTGTAACCCCAGCTACTTAGGCTATTCAGGCTGAGACAGGAGAATCACTTGAACCCGGGAGGTGGAGGTTGTGGTGAGCTGAGATCATGCCATTGCACTCCAGCCTGGGCAACAAGAGTGAAACTCTGTCTTAAAAAAAAAAAAAAAAAAAGAAAAAGTATTCTCAATCAAAACTCAGAACTATTAAATAAAAATCTGGATTTTAAACAATATGTTGAGGTAATTTATATGCACTTTAATGATTGATAAGTGTTGTAATTCTATTCTTAAAAGGGGAAAAGTTTATATGAGTGTATTCATTTGTCAAAATGTACAGTTCAGATTGTACCTTGCAATGAATATATATGTTATCCCAAAAGCCTAAAAAATAATGAAATTGGGGGGGAATAGCTGGAAGTATAGTAGCTGTTAAAGCTGGGTGACAGGTCTGTTATACTTTGTTTGTATTTTGTATGTTTTTGATGTTCTGTAATAAAACACTTGTACGAAATTACAAAGTTAACACTTGGCTCTTAAGATCTTCATTACCTTTGGGAAGGAGAAAGTGTCAGGGGCATAAACAAGTCTGATTCTTAGATACACAAGTGTATTTATTTTGTAATAATTCATCAAGCATTCCATAAATGTTTTGTGCCTATATTGCTGTATGCATATTATACATCAATAAAAATGTAAATAGTACATATTTGCATAATAGTCCTAAATTAATATTTTAGAATAATAGTAATGTTTTGTTTTAAAGTGGGGCATGTTCACTCAGGACATCATAAGGTGTATATTAATGTTCCAAGTTATTTATTTATGTTTTAACTTTTGGGTGAGCCCTCTAGGTCTTTTAATTTTTACCTCAATATAGTTAAGTAGCATGGTTTTAACTTTTTGGAATGCAGCTTTGTTTTCAGCAAGGTTCTCCCCCAAGAATGATGCTCACCCAGGCCAGGGCACACAGCACAGTGACCTGCGCACATGATGCACTGAGCACACACGGAACTGGGTGAATCAGGACTGGAGCGAGCAGCAGAGCCTGGGTCTGCAAAGTAAAGTTAGTAGAAAAAGCAGGCAAGATTGAAAGGTCACAATTCAGCGGCAAATGTTTTTACATTCATTTGAGAAATCCTTTCTAACAAAAGCTACTGGTTAATCCATGGTTTTGTGACTTGCCTACACACTGTAATCATCTGGAGAACTTTAAACCATATTGTTTTTCAGATCCAACTCCAGGGGTTCTGATTTAATTGATCAGTTACAACTTGGGTTTAAGGAATTTTTAAAGGTTTTCTCCCCGCAGGTGATTCATATGCTTCAGGGATAAGAAACACTGGATAGGAGTGAGGGATGCTTTAACTGTGAGGAATTTCCATGTACACTTCAGGATTTGTCCCATCACAACTCTGGAGATTGAGGTCTTAGAAAACATTCTTGCCCTGTTAAAAATTAAAGGATGGCTTCAAGACATACTTAGCTGTTTGGTTGCATTGTAGAAAAAGAAAATGTCTTCTCCAGAGATCAGTTTTTGGAGATAGGGTTTTGCTCTGTCAGTCAGGCTGCAGTGCAGTGGTGTGATCATGGCTTACTGCAGCCTTGACCTCTCAGGCTCAAGTGATCCTCCAGCTTCAGCCTTCTGAGTAGTTGGGACTGAAGACATGCACTACCAGGCCTGAGTACATTTTTAATTTTTCTTTTTTTTTTTTAGAGGTGGGGTCTCCCTCTGTTGCCAGGGCTGGTCTCAAACTCCTGGCCTCAAGCGCGCCTCCCACCTCAGTCTCTCTAATAGCTCAAACTACAGGCACAGGCAAGCATGCCTGGAGTCTTTATTAAAATGTAGCTACTAGAAAATTTAAAATTCATATGTGCCTCACACATTATTTCTTAGAGAATTGCCTCCTTTTTGAAATCTCAGGCTGCCTGCTCTAAAGCCTGCATGCCAGGAAAGTAAAAAATCTGAAATTTAAAAATGATTGTCATTATATTGCTTCCACGTATGAATAACATATATGTGTTATTCTTTTAAAAAATAACCTTACATACAAATGTAAATGCAAATCTTTTACAGGCAGGGCCAGTTTTCAGTGCACAGAGGAAATCCTGCCAGAAAAGAAACCAGGAAAAACCTATAATTCTTGCTTTATTCAACCAGTGTCAAACCACATATGTCACTCATGGCCTGAGGGGGTGGGGTGGGGAATTGAACTATATCCAATCATAGCTGCTGGAGTGGAAACTATCTAATCAGGTGCACCGCTGGAGAAGACGGAGCAGCTTTTTGGGTCTAGGGGGGCCTTTGTCTGTCGCCCCAGCCAGAGCTCAGGGCACTAGAGCCACCTCAACCTAATTGTTTGTTTTTTAATTATTTTAACACTCCAAAAGAGAACTAGTTTTCTCATGCATTTTCCAAATGTGTGGCAAGCAGAGCCTCAAATCTACCACCCTGTTGCCCCAGCCTAACTCTGGCTTGCAGTCAGATTTTAAATTTCCAGTTCTTTCCTGACATTCACCAACACTAACTAACCTTGTATAATTCACAACATTATCAACTTTTATTTATTGTACATTTGAGACACGGTATTTTAAGTCTTCATTGTTTCAAAAAGTAGTGGATGGCACTTTTTTGAAAAAGATTTTTCATTTGTAAACATTTTACAGGAGATGAAAGCAGAGAATAATCCCCTGACACTCTCCTGTAAAAAAAAAAAAAAAAAAAGCAGAAAACCTTTGTGCCCCTTCCTTTAATCTTCCATTGGCACAGACATCTCATCAAAATGTCTTTGGCTTGAGGTTTCACTTTGGAAACTTCACAGGGCAATACATCCTCAGCCATTGTATGTGATTTTCTTGGTTTTGAGTTTCAAAACTGTCTGAGGATTCCCCAAGATGCCTGCAGTGGCCATGGCTCCTGAAGTGTCTAGTAAATAGCATCACTTATGTCATCTCCTCTCAGGGAACAGCCCAAGGTATGGGAATGCAGCCTTTTTTTGTGCAGTGATTGGATGCACTGTGCCTGGAAGAAATCTCCAAGTGTATCGTTCCTCTAAAAGCAAACCCCTTTTGGGATTTTCTTACCCCAATGCTTAGCTTCCATTCCTTAGAGACACATTGTAGGCCAGGCAATTGGATGCTGGTATTGAGGAAAAAATGTTTTCAGATTGGTGAAGGCAGAGAAAATATTTCAAAGGACAAAGAAACACAACTCGGTGAGGCAGTGAGAAAACCTGCAAAGCAAAATGCACCTCAGGGACACAGAGGAGCACAGCACAGCGGATCCTGGTAGGACGGTCATGACCCACTTCACTGAACCAGATGGGAGTGGGGAAAATGTTCCAAGTAATTGAATGGCTTGACACTTGGGTCAGATATGTCTGTGTTTCAGTCAGCATTGTCACCTCCTAATTTTGTCACCTTGAAAAGATTTTTATACTTTTTTTAACTTCAGTTCTTAATTAACTAAATGAAATTTTATCAGTAGAGCTTGAAAGATATGAAAATATTTATAAAGCACATTAAGTTGAATTTTGAAAAAAATTAAGTAGTAACATATTTCATTGTCAAAAACTGTTACTTACCCCTATTCCTTTAGCAGAGTGAGTGTAGTGTGTTTCCCGGGTCTGTTTTTTATTTGAGAAGTGATTTCAAGAAGAATCTCACAGCGTACTGTTGGAAATACTACCAGGTGTAAAGATAGGGATAATCTCTCTTCCACTATGGTGGTAGGAAATAAATACATATCCACAAGCACGTGAGGTAGATTAATTGTCAAATTACATAAATTTATCACAACATCAGTTGTTCATTTTTTCAAAATAGAGAATTTCTGAAAGTGAATATCTCTGTTCCACATGCTGCTATCTGGATGTTTGAGAGTAATGTTGTTTTAGGAGCTGGGACTTGGCACCTCCTGGAAGAGTTCATATATGATTAATTGTTACTAAATGATTTGTTATGAAAATAATTAAATTACATGCTTATTTTTTTGAAAGGGGTAGATACTTTGGCTTTTCTCATTGAGGTATAAGATGTAAGCCCCTTATAATTTTCTCCCTTCCTCCTTTTCTTTCTTTCTTTTTCTTTCTTCTTTCTTTCTTTCTTTCTTTCTTTCTTTCTTTCTTTCATTCATTCTTTCTTTCTCTTTCTTTCTTTCTTCTTTCTTTCTTTCTTTTCTCCTTCCTTCCTTCCTTCCATCCTTCTTTCTTTCTTTTCTTCTTTCTCCCCTTCCTTTCCCTTCCCCTCTCCATCCCCTTCCCTCCCCCTCCCTCTCTCCCTCCCTTCTTTTCTTTCTTTCTCTCTCTCTTTTTCTCTTTCGAGTTTCACTCTTGTTGCCCAGGCTACAGTGCAATGGCATGATCTCTGCCCACTGAAACCTCCACCTCCCAGGTTCAAGCGATTCTCCTGCCTCAGCCTCCCAAGTAGCTGGGATTACAGGAATGTGCCACCATGCCCAGCTAATTTTGTATTTTGAGTAGAGACAGGGTTTCTTCATGTTGATCAGGCTGGTCTCCAACTCCCATCTTCTGGTGATCTGCCCGCCTCGGCCTCCCAAAGTGCTGAGATTACAGGCATGAGCCACCATGACTGGCCATAATTTCTTTTCTTTTAAATCTTAGATTTGAATAATTTTTGTTGGATTCTTCAAACATGAAGTATTTTTTTAAATGAAAACTAAGTGAATGACTCTAACTGGGAAGTGGAAGTCTTAGACCATTGACTAAAAGCTAAGGCCAATCTTGACCCTGCAAAAGGAGGCCACTGAAGGCCCAGTTGATTCTTTCTGGGGGTCTGACCTGCAGGTGTCCAAGCCTGATCACACCAACCATGGAAGGAACCTTTGTTACTGCCAGAAGATACAGAGCCTTGGAAAGTTGGAAGTTCACAGGCAGATGTAGTTGAGGTTGAGACAGAAAAAATGTTGGGAGACTCTTTCTAGAATGGAATTGTCATTGTCCTGAGACTGTTTCTAGAATTTGTCAAATAAAACTAATTTCGATTTACTTAAGAAGTATTGCAACAAAGAAAAAGTACAAATGATAAGATCTTCTCAAAAGTTAGGTGGGAAAGGGCTTTATTTCATAGGGAGGAGAAAACAAGTGTACCAAGAAAGTTGGAAGGGAAGCACAGGATAGAGGGTAGCAAAATCAGATCCCAGATAAGATAATGTTTCACGTTGAAGTCAGCCTGTTCTTAGAGGGGTATGTATAAATATAGGTAGTAGGTTTGCTCAGGCTGTGAGTGAGTCAAAGTTCAGGGACTGGTGGGAAGAAGAGAAACAAGCAAAGTTTTGTTAACAAGTACTTTGTTTTGACCACTGAAGACTAAATTACTGACCTGGTTGTTCTTTTTTAAAAATGAAAAATTTCAATTTGTGTCCAACTTTGTGATAGGTGAAAAAAAAGGGGGCATTCTCAAAGTCATAATGGGAAGCACATTTGTCTTCACTAAGAATGGGAGAATTTCTTCAAATATAGCTATTTCCAGGATTACATTCCCCCACCACTGTTCCTTGCCCTAGACATCTCTTCCATTTGTCTGTTTCTGAGTGGTATTTTTATAATAAATTGGTAAATATAGTTAGAGTTATTTATTGAGTTTTTTTTTTTTTTTGAGTAGTTCTATCAAATTATTTAACTTGAAAAGGGGTGTATGGGAGTCTCAGATTTATAGGCAGTAGCTCAGAAGTAAAGACGGGATTCCAGGACATGTGACTCACCTCTGCAGTGAGAGCGGTGATGTGGGACTGAGCCCTGATTTTGTGGGGTCCATGCAAACTCTAAGTTGTGTCAGAATTAAATTTTTGGGCAACATGTAGGTGTTGGAGAATCAGTTGGTTTCCAGGAAACTTTACACATTTCATTTAGAGTCAGAAGTATTGTAAGAAGAAAGACATTATTGGGGCCTGGGCTACAGAGAGACTGCAGATTCCTTGGGAAAGGTAGGCTCTGCTCTGCACACAGGCTGCTACACCTTGCATTGCCCTGTGGTTCCAGCTGTCCTCCCAGGGTGAGAAGGACTGAGGACTCTGAGGGAAGAAGTCCTGAGAACAGATGCCTTCTACCCTCCTGCCAACCTGTGGCCACCACATGGTTTTCACCCACTGAACATACCCACTGCTGTTGATGTGGTCAAGTCCCTCCCAGGACAAGGTTTTGGCATCAAGATTGTTGCCCACGCTACCTTTCCTCATAGACTTTCACACCAAAAACCCACACACGTGCCTATAAGACTCCTGGCATATGCTCTACCTCAGACACCGAATCTGCAGTAGCAACCTGTTTTTTTTTCACCATCACAGGCTTCTGTGCCCCCTGATCATAATCTCATCTTCCTGTGTGGATATAGAAATGTCAGAGCAAAGTCTCAGCTGGGTCAGCATCTGTAGCATGAACCAGTCCTTCCACCAACCCTGTACTGTCTCCCACTTGTGAGTTCTTAATAGCACCTTCCCCTCTTTTGCCTTTTAGTTCCCCACAAACCCTTTTTTTATGTGTACACAGTGTTCCCAAAACTGCTTCTCAGTTGCCTGAATCCAGCACCTACTAAAATTCAGATGTCCAGTAGTTCAAGACCATGGGCCTAGACCTAATTTTTGCAGAACCAAATACAAATTAGAAATGAGAGTCTCTATTCTCCCATTTGAAAATAAGAGAAGAGATTTTTTCTTTTCCCTTTTCTTAAACAATGTACTTTAGAAAACTTTTATTATTAATTAATTTTTTGAGACAGAATCTTACTCTTTTACTTAGCCTGAAGTGCAATGGCACAACCATAGCTCACTGTAACCTTAACCTCTGGGGTTTTAGCAGTCCTCCTGCCTCAACCTCTCAATTACCTAGGACTATAGGTATGCACCACCATGCCTGGCTAACTTTATATATATATACATTTTGAGACAAAATCTTACTCTGTGGGCCAGGCTGGAGTGTAGTGGCATGATCTCGGCTCACCATAACCTCCGCCTCCCAGGTTCAAGCAATTCTCCTGCCTCAGCCTTTTGAGTAGCTGGGATTACAGTCACACACCACCATGCCTGGCTAATTTTTTTTTATTACTATTTTTAGTAGAGACAGGGTTTCACCATTTTGGCCAGGCTGGTCTCAAACTCCTGACATCATTATCCACCTCCCTCAGATTCCCAAAGTGCTGGGATTACAGTCATGAGCCACCTTGCCCAACCAGCTTTATTTTATTTTTTTTTTGTAGTGACAGAATCTCACCATGTTGCCTGTACTGGGCTTGAACATTTGGTTTCAAGAGACCCTCCTGCCTTGGACTCCCCAAATGCTGGGATTACAGGCATGAGCCACTGTGCCTGGCCTGAAAAACTTTTATATGTACCTTTTTTCTCTGCTTCTTTGATTTCTTTGAAATCATTTTAACAGCTAAATAGTCTTTTGTCATTATTTGTGACACAAAATTGTCTTTATCTAAGACCTGGAAACTATTGCTTTTTGTTTTTTAATTTGGCAAAGATTTATTTATTTTTTATTCTCAGTTTTTTAAAGTAGGCGCAGCTAAGCACAGTGGCTCATGCTTTTAATCCTAGTACTTTGGGAGGTTGAGATGAGAGAATTGCTTGGGCCCAGGAATTTCAGACCAGCCTTGGCAGCATAATGAGACTCATTCTTTACAAAAAATTAAAGGCAACTAGCCAGGCATGGTGGCACAGGAGGCTGAGATGAGAGAATCATTTGAGCCAAGAGTTTGAGGCTGCAATGAGCCATGATCACACCACTCAACCACTCTACTCTAGCTTGGGAGACAGAGGGAGCCCCTGTCTCTAAATAAATAAATAAATAAATATATGTGTGTGTGTGTGTGTGTATATATGTTTTTCCATACATCAAAATAAGTAAACAGAAAAATAAAATAGATAAAATAGACATGGGTTTGCTTACAATAAAGGTAATTATAAGATAACAGAAAAGTGAGCACCAAGGATGGGGTTCACCCTAGCAAATGATTCTAGACTACTAGACATTCACAGAATATTCCCTGCAGCATGATGGACATGAAAGTAGGATGTCATCATCTCAGACTGTACCAGCATCAGAAGGCTAAACACTGTGGGGAAGAATCTCCCTTATGGAAAATTATGAAAAGGTGAGAGCCCAGCTCCTGTCCTGATGGGCTACAGGGAAGAGTTCCTGAGATAACACATTGCAGAAACATGCATAGAGTAGTTTAACCTTTCTTTGTGTGTGTAACCCTTTCTCCATTTTCATGCAAAATCCTCTCTAGTAATAGAGTTAGATTTTAAGTTTTGAGGGTCTGGTAGGACTGGAGCTGTAATCTGCAGGGGATACCTGGGGCAGGAAACTAATACAAACTCCAGCCACATGTATAAATACGAACTAATATAAAGTGAAAACAACACAAAAGTCTTGACTGTTATTCGCACAAGTATGTGAACAGAGACACCACTGAGACTAATGAAGGTCAGATTCCATTGGAACAAGACTATGAGTTACTTATGGGAAGGCCGTAGGACAAAGCCCAGAGAGTTTTCATATTTGAGTCTGGTTCCTGGGTCTGTCCTGGTCTTCTTGGGTTTCTGTCTATAGAGACCCCTATGTGACTGCTCTCACCACAGCTCAGTGCTGACTGTGGTTGCTGGTGGAGTGCACCTGCTCTTTTTCCAAAAACAGGGAGGAGTTGGCCTCATCAAACAGCTCCTTATTAATCTGAATGCAGCTCTGTAAAAAGTGTCTAGAAGCCAGGCAAAGAAAAAGCAGTAGTCTGCCTTGTTTTCATCATATGTGACACCTCCATTAGAAATTCTGCTTTTCTCTGCACTCCAGCCTGGGTGACAGAGTGAGACTCCATCTCAAATAAATAAATAAATAAAAATAAGTAAAATAAAGAAAGAAAAGAAATTTTGCTTTTCAGATTAGGCACATAAGGAGAATCTGTATAAAGTCTCTAGTAAGGAAGGAAACCAGAGGACAAGTTAAAGTCTTGAAATTCACATCTGAGTACACAGACTTAGTCTCCAACTCTCTTCTTTTTATTCTGCCAGCTATGACCTGGGTATAAATATGACAGATACACAAGAGTTCCAGCACCTGACAATCTGCTTCAGTCCAAGAAGAGTGTCCCCCCTCTTGTTCCCCCTACTACTCATGGTACTAAGATGTGGCATGAGACTGCCCAGATGAGTTGACAAGAGAGGCCTGGCCTGGAGGGGCCTGGCCTGGGCTGCCCCGTGTTATCTGTAAGTGCACCCGGCCAATAGCTGGGGCATCAGAGATGAGGGCTGAGTTGATATCTGTGTTATCAGATAAGGCTTTTACATTAAGCCTTTGTAAGGCTAAACTCAGAAATGTCAAGGCACAATGAAAGAACACCTTACTCTCTTGAGCACCTCTCATCAATGTAGGTGGATACAGAGCTGTCTCAAGAGTGTGGGTTCCTGGTTTCTTAACTGCTGTTGGGTTCTGTCACCAAGGAAGTGTGTTAAACTCTTCAAGGTTCCATCCACTGGGCCCCTTCTTTTTATAAGACTTACCCAAAGGCCCTACTATGCTACTGATTACTAGTCTCCTCTCCTACATCAATTCTTTATTTGTACACAATTATGAAAACACAACTTCCCCTTAATTCCCTGGAAAGACCTGAATGCAGCCTGGGTTCCAGGATAGAAGAGATAGCTAAGCCATAACCCGTTTTTCTTACCATCTCTGGGACCCAAGAAAAGCCATTGTGTATTTGAGGCTTCCCCAGCCTCCTAGTAGGCACAGTGGGGATGATGCTAACATCTGCTTCCTAGGGAATGTATCAGGTGTATATAAGATAAAACATAAAAACCATGGTGTGGTGTCACCTGTAGATAATGCACACCCTTAGAGATGGAAGCATTAGGAGAATAGGTGGGAGGTAGCCTGGACCACAACTCAAACAGGCCTGAGGTCTGGCAAGGTGATCTTGGGAAAGTCACTTCTCCACTGGGCCTCACTTTCATTCTGCTCCAGTAAGAAGTTGAAAGTAAATGTAGATATTGTCCTCTGGCATTCATATAGTTTAGCTGTGTGTCCCCACCCAGACCTCATTTTGTATTATAACCCTCAGATGTTAAGGGACAAACTTAAGAGGAGATGATTGGATTATGGGGATGGGTTTTCCTCATGCTGTTCTTGTGATAGTAAGTTCTCACGATATCTGATGGTTTCATAAGCATCTGGTATATCCCCTACTCTCATTCACTTTACTTGTCAGCCACCATAATTGGAAGGTTTCTGAGGTGCCCCCTCATTATGCGGAACTGTGAGTCAATTAAACCTCTTTTCTTTATAAATTACCCAGTCTCAGGTACTTTATCATTGCAGTATGAGAATGGACTAAAACAGGCATTCACCTTTCTAGTGCTTTCTCTTTATATTTAGAATCATATCCATGCGCCTTATCTCACCTATGTCAGGGGAAGTCTTCACAAAGTCTCTCAGCACTAGGTGGTTAGTGACTCTGTTTGTTATTGAACAAAAAGTGCCTATTGCCTGATGCCAGTAGTATGGCACTTGGGTTTTGAGGAAAATATCATCTTGTGGGTTGGCCAACAAGGAGATAGGAGTCCAGCTCAAATTTGTTTTCTTATACTGACTTTAAGGCAGTGATTAGAAAAGGCATAAGAGGTGGGTTCTGTAGGGGATTGCTGGAAGGAAAGTAGGAATATAAAGAGTCATAAGACATGCACAGTCACCTCTTCTTGCTTCCTCACAAGTCACATTCAAATTCAAGGAGAGTTAGTATGAGACACACAATGGAAATTTGGGCTCTAACATCAGCAAACTCATTCTTCATGGACTTCAGTTGGCCATATTGGTTCCAACCAATTTCAGCCAATTTTTAAAAATCTTATAAGTAGAGAAAATTTTAGTGTTTCAACAAGCCATTTCTTATTTTTCATTCTGAAAATCCATTTTTAAGTCATTTTTTAACAGTGTAGGGACACAAATTCAGCTTCCGTCCAATGAAATACAGAAAAGGGTATCACTTTTGTATTAGTTCAGGATGCTATACCAAAGAACCATGGATAGGCAGCTTGTAGACAACAGGACTTAATTTCTCACACTTCTAGAGATTCAAAATTTGAGATCAGGGTTTCAGAATGGTTGAGTTCTTGTGACGACTCTCTTCTGAATTTCAGACTGCACACTTCAGAATTTATCCTTATTTTGCAGAAGGAGGATGAGAGCCCTCTGCAGTTTCTTGTGTAAAGCCAGTAATCTGCATTATGAAGGCACCACCCTCAGGAGTTAATTACATCCTACCTTCTTATAGCATTACACTGGAGGTTACAATTTTAACACAAATACAGGAGAAAATTTATTGTAACTCTCAAGTTTTTATTTGTTTGTTTGTTTTTTGAGATAGAGTTTCACTCTTATTTCCCAGGTTGGAGTGCAGTGGCACGATCTCAGCTCACTGCAACCTCCACCTTCCAGGTTCAAGTGATTTTCCTGCCTCAGCCTCCCAAGTAGCTGGGATTACAGGAATGCACCACCACACCTGGATCATTTTGTATTTTCAGTAGAGATGGGGTTCACCATGTTGGCCAGGTTGGTTTTGAACCCCTGGCCTCAGGCTGTCCACCCGTCACGGCATCCCAGTGCTGGGATTACAGACATGAGCCACGACGCCAGGCCAAGATTTTTTTAAAGCTGTAATTTTTCTCCTTGTTGGGAAAAGCTGAGTGGAGAAGCTGAGGCAGGGCGTGCATGTCTGACATAATGTAAAAGTCTTGGAACATGTCCGGGGTCCAGGATCTAAAACCCCTTGTGGCCTTTGTAACACCAAGCTTTGTGCTAAAGGGTAGAGGGCTACCCTGATGCACCATAATGTAAGCCCAGGGCATAAAATCCCTCATGGCTTGGATAGAATCAAGGGCTGGTGGCTCTGGAATGTGTCTAGACTGGCTGGCTCCTTCCTCCTTGCTCTCCCAGGATCCATTGTATCTTGAGTTTAAAGAACCTGCTCTCCATTATCTCAAGTAGCAGAGCAAATGCTAAACCGTCACAGCTGTAAATCATATGCTTAATGCAATGCGCCCATTTGACTTCCACATTCTCACCACCTGTTTCTTTGTTGGGCTACCAATAAATAGCATGGGCTCCCAGAGCTCGGGGCCTTGGCAGCTTCCATAATCGTGATGACCCCCTGGTCCCTCTTTACTTCTCAAATTATCTTTTTCTCAATCCTTTGACTCCACCAGACTTTGTTGCCCCCACGACCTGGTGTTGGGTCTGATCACCACAACATTCCTGACACCCAACGTGGGGTGACAAAGACCCCAGTGAAGGAACGCTAGAGTGTGTGAAAGCGGAGGGCCCATCACCAAAGGACACGCAAGGACGTCTAAAAGAAGCTAGGTAGGAAAGCTGAGAGCTCCGAAGAACCAGGGTAACAATGGGACTAAGTGAAAGCAGACATCCTGCTTATTTAAATTTCTTTTTTTATTTATTTATTTTTATTTTTATTTTTTTTATTTATTTTTTTATTATTATACTTTGAGTTCTAGGGTACATGTGCATAACGTGCAGGTTTGTTACATATGTATACTTGTGCCATGTTGGTGTGCTGCAGCCATCAACTCGTCAGCACCCATCAACTCGTCATTTACATCAGGTATAACTCCCAATGCAATCCCTCCCCCCTCCCCCCTCCCCATGATAGGCCCCGGTGTGTGATGTTCCCCTTCCCGAGTCCAAGTGATCTCATTGTTCAGTTCCCACCTATGAGTGAGAACATGCAGTGTTTGGTTTTCTGTTCTTGTGATAGTTTGCTAAGAATGATGGTTTCCAGCTGCATCCATGTCCCTACAAAGGACACAAACTCATCTTTTTTTATGGCTGCATAGTATTCCATGGTGTATATGTGCCACATTTTCTTAATCCAGTCTGTCACTGATGGACATTTGGGTTGATTCCAAGTCTTTGCTATTGTGAATAGTGCCGCAATAAACATACGTGTGCATGTGTCTTTATAGCAGCATGATTTCTAATCCTTTGGGTATATACCCAGTAATGGGATAGCTGGGTCATATGGTACATCTAGTTCTAGATCCTTGAGGAGTCGCCATACTGTTTTCCATAATGGTTGAACTAGTTTACAATCCCACCAACAGTGTAAAAGTGTTCCTATTTCTCCACATCCTCTCCAGCACCTGTTGTTTCCTGACTTTTTAATGATCGCCATTCTAACTGGTGTGAGATGGTATCTCATTGTGGTTTTGATTTGCATTTCTCTGATGGCCAGTGACGACGAGCATTTTTTCATGTGTCTGTTGGCTGTATGAATGTCTTCTTTTGAGAAATGTCTGTTCATATCCTTTGCCCACTTTTTGATGGGGTTGTTTGTTTTTTTCTTGTAAATTTGTTTGAGTTCTTTGTAGGTTCTGGATATTAGCCCTTTGTCAGATGAGTAGATTGCAAAAATTTTCTCCCATTCTATATTTCTTAAGGCGCTTATTACAAAGAGGGGGAGTGAAAGTTAGTACTCAAAATTTGTTATCACTCACTCTTTAGTGCAATAAAGCAGTTTTGCCCATGGTTCCCAGAACAAGGGACTATGGTGTTAGATGAATGGGAAGGAATTAGCGGAGATTTTAAAAAGCATATAAAGATGGAGCAAAAATTCCAGTCTAAGTTTGGTCAATGTAGCCGCTAATAAAAGCAGTTCTGGAGCCATTTCAAACAGATGAGGAGGCAGACTCAGATGAGGAAGAGGAGGACGAGTGTAAAAAACTAACTTCAGATTCTGAATGTGAGGAACAGAAACCAGAGGAAATTAAAGAAAGGGAAACTGAAAGAAGTATGTTTTACCAGCCTGTTGGCTCCACCTGCTGAACTAAGTGAATGGCCACTTCCTCTTTCTCCCCTTACTGGGTGAGAATATGAATTAGCTACAAAACTTACCACTCCTGTAGTTGCAACATTAAAACCTGGAGCAATTGGTAGTACTTAGACCTAGTGGAATTTGAGACTTTTTTATTGAGAGACACCTCAACAAACTGAGGTATACCTGGCACACACAGTGCCCTTAAAAACACAACAATTGTCCTCTGCCACAGCAGGCAGTGCTGCTGTAGACCTCTGCAGCACAATTCCCATCTCCTTACTTCCTGGGCAGTCCCCCAAAAATGTCCCTACGAGAGTTACGGGACTCTTGCCCTCAGGAACAGTCTATTACTTGAAAGATCTAGAGATGTCACTCTGCATATGGGAATCATTGGTTCTAATTATACCAGAGAAATTCAATTATTAGTTCCTCAACTCCGTGGTCTGCTTCCCTAGGAGAAAGAATTGCTCAGTTGTTGATATAAAGCTGGGAAGCAGCACAGTGAAAAGAACAGGAGGCTTTGGCAGTACTAGTCCAACAGGAAAGGCAGTATATTGGGTTAAGTGTCTGCCAAAAGACCTATTTGTACAGTAGACCTGCTGTTGGATGCTTACAGATTGACACACAGGCCTGATTGGCAGTAGTCCCCAGAAAAATCATGGGCTGCTTTACATGGGGCAAGTAAAGTCATTTTGAAGCTTCAGTTTCATGGTTAACTTGCCTCTGCTAGAGAAAAACAGATATAATGAGCACACAGGCATGACATGGGCTGAATGTGTTCATTGTGGTGTTTGTGGCTTTTATGATGGGAATGTTCAACCTCTACTACTACATTGGTGCAAAAAAAAAAAAATGAAGACTTCACGACAGAGTTGTAAGACACTGTTCTGCGAAGAACAATTCTTTCTCCTAGGGAAGCAGACCATGGAGTTGAACTAATAATTGAACTTTTCTGGTATAATCAGAACCAATCATTCCCATATGCAGAGTGACACCTCTAGATCTTTCAAGTAATAGACCAACTGTTCCTGAGGGCAAGGGTCCCCTAACTCTCATGGGGACCTTTTTTGGTGACTCCCCAAGAAGTAAGGAGATGGGAGTTGTGCTGCAGAGGTCTACAGCAGCACTGCCTGCTGTGGCAGGGGACAACTATTGCATGTTTTTAAGGGCACTGGGTGTGCCGGGTATGCCTCAGTTTGTTGAGGTGTCTCTCAAGAGCTAAGGAAGAGTTAGAGTGAAGGAGATAGAGAGAGAAATGGAGATAGGTAGGAAAAGACAGGGACAGATAGGGATATATGAAGACAAGCAATGTAAGATCAGTGCCCTAGCGAGATACAAAAGTAGAGACTAGCAAAGACTAGCAGAGATTTGCAGGGACAGACAAGAACATTCTGAATTATGGAAATTAGCTATGGCAAAAGGGCAAATATAAAAGGAATAGTGGGGAGGGAGGCAAGGATAAAAAATACTCTTTGTTTTCTCTCCAACAAGAACGTTGGGTCCTTTAAACTTAAAGGGTGGACGTATTGGTCTGCGGTCTTTGTTGATACACAAGCATTCCATTCTCTAACTCATCTTAATGCCACAGACCTTTAGAAAAAGATACGGTCACATACAAAGAGCTGGGAAAAGGGAAAGATAATTATATGGGGAAGAGGATTTGCTTGTGTCTCTCCAGGTCCACCGGTGCCTGTGTGGGTACCCACCAAACATCTGAAGATCTATCATGAGCCACACCATCTAGTGGACCCATCTCTGCAGTGCGAATTGAAGGCTTTAAAAACCTCAATTTGCTTTCCCTGTGCTTTCGGTTAGAAGGGGCTTCTTTCTCATTATCAGTGGCCTCCTGGCTACAGTCACAAGATTTTTCTTCTGTTTCATTAGATTTACTAACGTGGGGGTGAGGGTATGATTGTGGTTTTGCAGGGGATGAACCGTGTGGGTGCAACCCCCGCAACGTGGGGACAGATCGAGAAAACAGCACAGGAAGCTGAAAAACTGCTGGAGCGCCAGGGTTTTACCTACAGATGTTTAACAGACCAACGCTTTCTGACTGAGCTCCTCTCTATCCTGAATACAAGAGACCCTAATAGTTAGGAATATCATCGCCCCTATTCCACATGAAGCTAGAGAAGATGGACCTTCATCCTTCTGCAACCCCTAGGATTAAGGGTCTTATAAAAGGGAAAGGGGAGGTATGTGGGAAGCATTCAAACCAGAGTGACTCCAGTTTGAATAAGCGCTAAGAAAAATGAAGCTGGATCACCAACTGGCAATTAAGGGCTGCACAGCCTGCAATCGCCTTGCTCAATTAAAGGGGCCACCTTTTATGCTAGTAATAATGATACCTTCTCTTTTACAAAAAAGAGAATGGGAGGGCATGTTGGGAACAGTTGAGTGTTGGGAGAAGCTGAGGCAGGGCTTGCATGTGTGACATAATGTAAAAGGCTCTGGGTCTAAAACCCCTTGTGGCCTTAGTAACACCAAGCTCTGTGCTAAAGGGTGGAAGGCTACCCCGATGCACCATAATCTAAGCCTAGGGCATAAAATTCCTTGTGGCTTAGATAGAATCCAGGGCTTGTGGCTCTGGAATGTGTTTAGAGTTGCTGGCTCCTTCCTCCTTGCTCTCCCAGGATCCATTGTATCTTGAGTTTAAAGAACCTGCTCTCCATTATCTCAAGTAGCAGAGCAAATGCTAAACCATCACAGCTGTAAATCGTGTGCTTAATGCAATGCGCCCATTTGACCTCCACATTCTCACCACCTGTTTCTTTGCTGGACTACCAATAAATAGCATGGGCTCCCAGAGCTCAGGGCCTTCACAGCCTCCACGATTGCGGTGGCCCCCTTGTGCCACTTTACTTCTCAAACTTTTTCTCAATCTTTTGACTCCGCCAGACTTCATCACCCTCACAACCTTGTGTTGGGTCTGATCACCCCAACATCTTCTACTGGGTTTTTCCTACTTGCTCCCTCAATCTTTTTGTGTGAACCTTTTTGTCTAATTCTGTCTCTCTATTGTATTCCTCAAATGAGGAAGCAAGCTCCAATGCTATGAGATGCTCCATGTAGAGACCCACATAACAAAAAGCTGAGGGAGTGCTTAGGCCAGTAGAGAGAAGGAAAGTCAGGCTCTCTGTCCATGCTAACACCTGCCAATTTTCACATGAGTGAGCTTAAAGGCAGATGCTTTCCCAGTCTAGCTTCAGTTGAGACCACAGCCTCAATCTCATAAAAGACCTGAAAGCAGAGGTACCCAACTAAACTGTGTCCAGATTCTGGTCCACACAAATTGTGAGATAGTATACGTTGTTGAAAAGTGCTCAGTTTTAGGGCAATGTTGTCAGAAAGGAACAGATATCTAGACTCATCTCCCAGGCCCCAGGATTTGCCATCCCGCTCACATCTGTGAGTCTCTTCTCCAAGGTTGACTTCTCCCTAACACATTCTTGTGCAGGGATGCCTCCCTGTTGTCATTCTCATCATGGATTAAAAGTCACCTCAGTGAGGCCCTGGGTCCCCCATGTAATAATTTTTCAGCTCTTCTTCTCAACGTTCTACTTTATATTATAGTCCTTGCTCTTTTCTTTCACATATACATGCTTTAGTGCCTTTGTCCAGCTGTCCTCACACTGTTTGCTTCTGGGTGGGGTGGTGCAGACATAATGCAATAATTTTCTGTACCACGTGTTGGGCCCACCAGAGTAGCTGGCAAAGGGTGAGTGCAAGGGAAAAAAAGACTGGCTAAGTGATTATATGGGGTATCTCTAATATCCCTTCTTCTTTTGACCACTTGATAATATGCAGATCATTGATAACATGAGGTGTGTGACTCTTACTTGCTCCAGCAAAGCTCAGTGGGCACCAGAAACACAGCAGGCTGTAACCACCTCCAGGTCATCACTAACACTACAGCCCCATGCAGGAGCATCATGGAACAAATCGGGTACCTTTATTTTTGTGTCCTCAAGACACTGGTTCTCCAAGGTCCTAGGGAACAAGGTAGCTGGATCTGAAGGCTCCAAGTACAATGAGTGACCTTGGCATCCCCCATTGCCTTCTCTTTGCCTCTACCTTTTGGCATGTGATATTTATGAGAAATCCTCCCCTTATCCAGTGAAACTTTCTACCACATTCAAATGAGGACCTTGAGAACCCAACAGGAGCTGAGATTTTCCCTGGACTTCAGACTCTGAGTCCAATGCTCTTGCACATTTAGCTTTATTCCATCTTCATCTGCCCAAGATGCCTCTGGAGTGGCCATGCCACCCTCTGATTTGAAGGACCTGCAGAGAGTGGACGCATTTTTTCACAGTCTCAGAGCAAAGTGTCTTGGTTCACTAACGAAGAACCAAGGCTGGCAGACACTTATGAGTATGTGAAATCATTGAGGTCACCCACTTCAAGTACCCTATTTGTGAGGAAGAAAACAGGCTTTTTTGTAGCCATTATATTAGGCTGAGGTGGAGCATAGCTCACTTTACTTCCAGGTGCCCACATAGGTGGATGGCAGAACCCCAGTCCTGTCATCTTGAAACTGACATGGAAAGGGCCCCATGTGAAGCAAAACCCTGTATCTGCTCATTCTCTGTTCCCCTAAATGTGTAGCTATGGACTGTAATTTCCAAAGCAAACCTGTTAGGTGAGATAGAGCCAAGGCATAGGAAGCTGGACTCCTCCCTAATGCTCTGGAGCCTGCCCAACTCCTGAGATCTGGACCAGTCCCTGCCTCTTTGGGTGCCTCAGTTTCCCAATTGTAATGATAAATTAAATGTAAAACTGCATAAGCATATTCTCTGTGAGAATTTGGTGTCATAGTCCTCAATACTGGATGATATATTGGGGTGGGGTGGGTTTGGGTCCTCATGGGTGCTCAGGCCTCCTGATATGCCCAGGGCAAATAGGCATAGAACTCTGGACAGCCAGGTCTTCTTCCTGAGCCAGCTGATTACAATACAATGGACCAAGGGCTCTGATCTTAAAGCCGGTTTCACAGGATACCCCACCTTCAGCCACCACCTGCTCTGTGCTTCCCATATCCTGAGGGGCCGATGACAACCCCCATTACAGTGAGGGGGCACAAGAAACTGGACTTGTGGGCCTGGATAAAAGAAAAACACTTTTCCATTTCAAACTGTAGAATCTGTTGTCAAATATTTAATTTTGATTATATCTGAGCTTGATAATATGTTCATGTGTTAACAGCTGTTTAAATTTATATTTTCTGTGAAGTGTGGGATAATGTGTTTTGCTGTATTTTAAATCAACTTCTAAAAGCTCTCTTTAGACTGGAGATGTGAGCATCTCTGTAATATAAATTACACATATTTGTTGCCAGCTTGTTCTTTTTGTTTTTATTAAAATGTTTTAGTCTAGTTTGGATGTTTTTTGGGGTTTTGTTTTGTGGCTATGTATTACTACAATGTAACTTCCCTCCCAATTGACTTACAGGTTTGTATATTCTCAATAAAATATTTTGGCAAAAACTGTGTAAAAACTGTGTAGTCAATTTTACAGTTTACATAAACATAAAACAGTAAAGACTACCCTGATGAAAAACAAAGGTTGAGGGCTTAAAATTTAAAATATGACACACCTAAAGTAGTGTGTAGAGGGAAATTTACAGCACTAAATGCCCGCAAGAGAAAGCCGGAAAGATCTAAAATCGGCATCCTAACATCACAATTAAAAGAACGAGAGAAGCAAGAGAAAATTCAATAGCTAGCAGAAGACAAGAATTAACTAAGATCAGAGCAGAACTGAAGGAGATAGAGACATAAAAAAATCCATCAAAAAAAAAAATCAATGAATCCAGGAGCTGGTTTTTTGAAAAGATCAACAAAATAAATAGACTGCTGGCCAGACTAATAAAGGAGAAAAGTGAGAAAAATCTAATAGATGCAATAAAAAAATGATAAAGGGGATATCATCATTGATCCCACAGAAATAAAAACTACCATTAGAGAATACTATAAATACGTCTACACAAATTAGCTAGAAAATCTAGAAGAAATGGATAAATTTCTGGACACATACACCCTCCCAAGTCCAAACCAGGAAGAAGTCGAATCTCTGAATAGGCCAAGAACAAGTTCTAAAATTGAGGTAGTAATTAATAGCCTACCAACCAAAAGAAGTCCAGGACCAGACAGATTCACAGCCGAATTCTACCAAAAGTACAAAGAGGAGCTGGTACCATTCCTTCTGAAAATATTTCAAACAATAAAAAAAGAGGGAATCATCCTTAACTCATTTTATGAGGCCAGCATCATCCTGAAACCAAAACCTGGCAAAGACACAACAAAAAATAAAAATTTCAGGCCCATATCCCTGATGAACATTGATGTAAAAATCCTCAATAAAATACTGGCAAACCAAATCCAGCAGCACATCAAAAAGCTTATCCATCAAGATCAAGTGGGCTTAATCCCTGGGAAGCAAGGCTGGTTCAACTTATGCAAATCAATAAGGTAATCCATCACATAAACAGAACCAATGACAAAAACCACATTATTATCTCAATAGACGCAGAAAAGGCCTTCCATAAAATTCAACACTTCTTCATGGGTAAAAACTCTCAATGAATTATGTATTGATGGAACCTATCTCAACATAATAATAGCTATTTATGACAGACCCACAGCCAATATCATATTGAATGTGCAAACACTGGAAGCATTTCCTTCGAAAACCGGCACAAGACAAGGATGCCCTCTGTCACTGTAGCAGGACGAGCTGCAGACAAAACTCCTTAGACACCGGATTAAAGAAGGAAGAGGTTTTTTATTCAGCTGGGAGCATCGGCAGACTCGCGTCTTAAGAGCCAAGCTCCCCGAGAAAGAAATATTTGGTCTTTTTAAAGGCTTACCACTTTAAGGGGTCCATGTGAAAGGGTCGTGATAATTCGAGCAAGCATGGGAAATGTGACTGGAGGGCTACATGCATCAGCTAACAGAACAGAAAGTTTCACAATGTTTTTTTTCATACAGTGTCTGGAATTTACAGATAACACAAGTAGTTTAGGCCAGGGGTTGATGTTATTCTTATTACTTTGTTTAACTCCTAGGACTGGGTGGTGGTGCCAAGGTTGTCTGGCTATTTATCTTACTTTTGTTTCTTCTCTCTTTTCTCCTGTCTTTGAACTAGGCAAGGTGGGGGGAAGAGGGCAGCAGGAGTAGTAGAGGTCTCCTCCCTTTTCCCTCCCTTTGAGAATATTCACTAATTAGTGGGAGTTCTCACTTTTATTTTTACTTTCTGAGTCTCTTTGCAAGACAGAACTATAGTGTTTTATGTAATATACTTCTGCTGAAGTTTTCTGATGAACTGTGGTAGCTACAAAACCTTTTATCATTTGAAGGAACAAGTGTAATACACAGGGGAGCAGCAAGCAACTTTCTATTACCAGCAATATACTTATAATGGGGGTTTTAAATTTTTATAGCTGGAAACTATTTTCTAAATGAAGACCTAGGATCAAACCTGTGTTAAACTTGTACAGGCACACGTATCAACTTTGTCATGTCCTAAGCAGGTTGGTTTTGTCACTGGGTCTGAAAAGCTTTTTCTTAGTGAGTAACACAGTATTTTTTAATAACAGAAGTTTTTCAGAGCCAGATACTTGAACTTGAGGCATCTGTTTGGTGAAAGAGTTAAAGTTATCTTGAGGCATTAACTCTTTTGCTTCTCAAGGCCATTGATCTCTTATGTTAGCCTTTTAATAAACATAACATGAAGAAATATCTAGGCTGCCAGTAATGTTTTCAGCCAACTGAGCAAATAGGCTTTTTCTGTTTTCACTAAAGAAAGAGGTTCTGGTAACTTCTGGTTTATATGTTTAAAGAATGACTGTAAGACCCGGAATTGTTGCTGGGCTGGACAGGTCTGGGTTTCCTAAGTAGTATGTGTAGAGTGGGGACACCTTATATAGGTGTTTCTTCTAGCATGGTTATCGGGGGTAGTAACAACAAAACAATGTACAGCAAGGACAAAAGAGGTCCTTACCTGGGAAAAAGGTGAATACAGCAACAGAACAATAGGAAAACAGTATTACAGGAAAACTATTAGTCTTAAGATTTTTAAGTATATTTACTCGCTTGATGAGTCCTCAAGCTTCGGCTGTGCATAGACTAGTCAGCTGCCAGTGTGTGACTAGAGCAGGGCTTGTTGTCTCCTTAAGCTTCAGCCATGCGTAGACTGGTCAGCCTCCGGAGTGACCAGAACAGGGCTGTCATCCTCAGCAGCAGCTTAGTCTCTTCTCAGAATCAGTCTGGTTGGATGATCTGTGTCCTGCTGGCTGGTCCACTTCTGAGCTGCCGGTGTTAGCTGACTGTGGTGGATCCAAGACACAACACCTGTAACTTTAACAGCAGTGGGAGTACACAAGTTTATAGTATAGAGCCCATCCTATATGGGTCTTACAAAAATTAGATTTTACACAGTCACTAGATTTAAAGGGGTGTCAGGCTTATAGGTATTTTCATTTATTTAATTATGAACACTTTGTATGGCTATTTTTAAAGCCTGCATTTGCTTTCTTAAGGTTAATTTCTTTAGTTTCTGGAGGTCACCTTTAATTTAACTTATGATTTGGGGATGGCCGACAGAACAAAATCTTATAGGGCAAATACCTAGTTTGTTTGATGGGGGTGCATCTGACTCAGAGAAGGACCATAGGCAAAAACCTGATTTTATTTTAAATGAGCAAACAAGCGCTAGCATGTACAATAGTTTCCAGCATAGGGCAGTTCTGTAAAGTCTATAAGCAAGTTTTCACAAGGTATGGCTCTTTTTCTTGTTTAAGTTTCTTAGAGGAGGGGTTTTCTGCCCACCCCCGCTTTGTAACTCTATCTAGTGGCTTAGCCTTCAGTGAGAAATTGGAATCCAGATACGGCAGAATCTTGCTGCTTTTAACTTCTAATGTGACCATGGGCTCCTGGGAGCCTAATGAGAAGGTGCCTAGTCTGCCCTAGTCTTTACATTCTTCAGCTCCTGTCAGTCTGATCAGAGCAGTATCTGGTTCCTTCAAGGTGCGGCAGTCGTTGGCCATTTCCTTTGTTGCCTTTTTGAACATTTATCCTTCTAGTGTCCTTTTTTTTTTTTTTACATCTCGCACATTAATATCTCTCTAGCCTTGTCCGGCTCTTGAATCCTTGCCTAACTTGACTTCCTTCTCATTTACATCCATGTCCACGTCTTCTCACATGGCTAATTTCTCTTTTTTTACATTACTCTTAGTCTTTCTTTTCCTTTTTGCTCTTTTCCAGTCTACTGATGCCCAAGGCTGGTCCCAGAGGTCAGGCCTGCTAGAGTAAACTGAGTCCAACAGTTCTACACAGTCATGCTTGACAGGGCTCTCTGATACTGGGAGCAAGGTGGTGAGTTCAGGGTGCTATAAACTTCAGTGGTTATACAGGGATTTTCACAGAGCAAGCTTTGGTACTTGGTGAGTCTAGCATTAGTTAACCAATGATGTCCTTTAGTATTCGTTAAAGTCACCACAACATGGGGGGCCTTTATGTTCAAGTTTTGCCCAAGAGTCAGCTTATCTGCTTCTTGTACTAGCAGGGCAGTTGCTGCCAAGGCCCTCAAACATGGGGGCCATCCTTTAGAAACCCCGTCTAGTTGTTTAGACAGGTAGGCCACCAGGCTCTTCCAGGGACCCACAGTTTAGGTTAAAACTCCAACTGCCATCTTTTCTCTCTCTGACACATACAATGTAAAAGGCTTTGTCAGATAGGGTAGCCCCAAGGCTGGGGCTGACACAAGTTTTTCCTTTAACTCATGAAAGGCTTGCTGTTGTTGGGATCCCCATTTAAAAGGTTCCCAGTCCCCCACTTTGTGACCTCATACAAAGGCTTGGCTAATATTGCAAAGTTTGGGATCCACGGTCTGCAAAATCCCACAGCTCCTAAGAATTTTCTCCCCTGCCTTCTGCTCTTAGGCTCCGGTAGATTGCCAATGACCTGCTTTCTTTCTGATCCCAGGCTGCCCTCCCCCTGTCGGATAGTAAATCCCAGGTAACATACCTGCTGTCAGCAGATCTGAACTTTTTTCTTGGACACTTTATACCCACAGTCCTCCAGGTGCCAAAGTAGGGCATCCGTTCCCTTGGCACACCCGATTGCCGTGAGGTGTCCCAGCAGAAGGTCATCAATGTACTGGAGCAACACGCAGCCTAGGTCTCTGGTGGGAAACTTCTGGAGGTCTCGAGCCAATGCCTCCCCAAAGATGGTGGGGGAGTTCTTGAACCCTTGGGGAAGCCGGGTCCAAGTTTACTGAGTAGTGACACCTGACTCCAGATCTTCCCACTGAAAGGCAAACAGCTTCTGGCTCTCAGGGTCAAATCTGACGCTAAAGAAAGTGTCTTTCAGGTCCAAGCAGGTGAACCAGGTGTCCTCAGCTGGCAGCAACTCCAACAATGTGTACAGGTTAGGTACTGTTGGATGTAAAGTCACTGTAGCTTGATTAACCAAGTGCAAATCCTGTACCAGCCTGTAGTCCTTGGTCCCTGGCTTGGGAACCGGCAGGAGGGGAGTATTCCATGGAGACTGACAAGAAACTAATTCCAAGGGTTCTTAGGAGCTTGAGATAGACCTGGATACCTTCAAGAGCTTCTCTGGGGACCGGGTATTGTTTTTGCCTAACCGTCTGGGCCCCAGGCTTAACTTCTATAAGTATGGGGACTTGGTTGACTGCCAACCCTGGAGGGTTGTCTTCCACGCACGCTTTTGGCCACCACTTAGCCAGAGCTGGTCTTATCTCTTGGCCCGGCTCAGTTAAGAAAAGTCTCCATTCCTCCTCTCAGGGTACCGTAAGGGTCATAATGACTCCCATTGCAGGTAAGTTTAGCAGCAAAGAGCGGTGCTCTGTAAAAGAGATAGTGGCTCTCAGCTTGCTAAGCAAGTCCCTTCCCAACAAGGGCAAGGGACAGTCAGGCATATACGAAAACTGGTGAATCACTCTATGTCCTCCTACAGTACAAATCTGAGGCAAGCAGAAAGTTTTCTTTGCTGAAACCTCCGTGGCTCCAATTATGTGAATAATCTTTTTGGATAAGGGGGCAACTGGGGTGGTTACTACAGAATGTTCAGCACCGGTATCTACAAGAAAATCAATGTCTTTCCTTGTTTTCCTTTTAGCTGAGGGCATTTGTTCTTCCAATGTCCCATTTCTTTACAGTAAGCACACTGGTTACTCTTAGGGGCTTTTGTACCCCAGTTTTGGGTCGTAAATGAGCTGCCAAAGGAGGGGTTTGTCCTGATGCTTCACCTCTTCTCTTGTCTACTCTGGGTGGCCTAGGGATATGTTTGTCTTGCAGAGGCACAAGCACTGTGGGCTCAAGAGTGGGGAGCCTCTCTCCCTGGTAAAGGGAGGGGACGACTGGGATCACTGGTGCCATCTCCTGTAATGGATCTTCTGATGTTGGGTCAAACAACTTCAGGAGTTGATTTTCCTTGGCGAGTGGAGCAGGATCCTTCCTTGGCTATCTGTCCCTTTGCTACTAACACTGCTGCTGCCTGCCCTCTTAGCCACTGTGGGGGGTCTAGCACCAGCTGTAACCAAGTGTCTATGTATGGGAACTGGTCTGAGTGTCCTGACTTACCAGTTACCTTGTGCCATACCTTAGAAACAAGGAACCTGTCCAGGCTTTCTTCTGATGGCCAACCCACTTCTAATGTTGGCCAATCTCTTTCACACAAAGTTCTACGTTTTTCTGGTGTCAGAGTAACCTCATAGTCTCCATTAAATCCTTTCTTAAAATTTTTCAACATAGTTCCTAGCAGAGTGGGCTTACTTTGTGTCTAACCCATGTCTCCTCAAGACAAAACACCACGCTCACACCACACACACACCATAAAACAAAGAACGGGTAAAAAGGGCACACACACATCTTTTCAGTTTATACCAAACCAGAATCAAAACCAAAATCAGACTATCCAGAAATCAGAGCCAGGTCAAAACCAAAACCAAAGTATCAAACAATTCAAGTCAAGTCAAAAACTAAAACCAAAGTATCAAGCAATCAATTCAAGTCAAAAACAAAAACCAAAGTGCTGGTACAGGCACGCCGTGGGTGATCAGGCCACGCTTCCACTCAAATGGAGTGGGCAAGTTCCAAAGACTAGTCTTACCAAGTTTCAGATGTCCGGACTTAAAGTGCCAGTTCCTTCCCAGTATTCAGCCACTATGTTGATCCTCCACGGGGGCCTGCTGTGCACTGCTTTGATGAGGCATTCCACCAGGCCAAATGCCTACCTGGAAGCGCTCTCAGGATCCACATCACTCAAGCTGGACAGAGTCCCCCGAAGGGATGCTCTACAGGGCAGGCATAAGCTGCCTAAGGGGCTGCCTCGACCCTCCGTTAATCACCTCACTTTCCAGTTAGGGAACCAAGAAATGTAGCAGGACCAAGAAATGTAGCAGGACGAGCCATGGACAAAACTCCTCAGACACTAGATTAAAGAAGGAAGAGGTTTTTTATTCAGCCGGGAGCGTCGGCACACTCACATCTTAAGAACCGAGCTCCCCGAGAAAGAAATAGTTGGGCTTTTTAAAGGCTTACAACTTTAAGGGGTCCACGTGAAAGGGTCGTGATAAATCAAGCAAGCATGGGAAACGTGACTGGGGGGCTACACGCATCAGCTAACAGAACAGAAAGTTTTACAATGCTTTTTTCATACAGTCTCTGGAATTTACAGATAACACAAGTAGTTTAGGCCAGGGGTTGATGTTATTCTTATTACTTTGTTTAACTCCTAGGACTGGGTGGTGGTGCCAAGATTGTCTGGCTATTTATCTTACTTTTGTTTCTTCTCTCTTTTCTCCTGTCTTTGAACTAGGCAAGGTGGGGGGAGGAAGGCAGCAGGAGTAGTAGTGGTCTCCTCCCTTATCACCATTCCTATTCAACATAGTATTGGAAGTTCTGGCCAGGACAGTCAGTCAAAAGAAAGAAATAAGGCATATTCAAATAGGAAGAGAGGAAGTCAAATTGTCTCTGTTTGTAGATGGTGTGATTGTATATTCAGAAAACCCCATCATCTCAGCCCCAAATCTCCTGAAGCTGATAAGCAACTTCAGCCAAGCCTCAGGTTTTGGGGTCCACGTGTTTTCTAAACAAAAGAATGAACACACAAGACAACACAGGACAAGACATACATGGCGGCCGTGCCAAACAGCACACACTGCTTTATTTTATCCAGCCGTTTGTGGAATGTTGCCAAGTCACGGGACATGTGTTGCTTCTCTGACCTTTCCTTGACTCGCAAGATCAGTAAAACATTGACCAGTTCCCAGAGCAGGGCTTATTGGGAACTTCTCGTTTGCGAGCACACAGTCCTCTACATCTCCCCCTTCTTATTTACAGGTTTGAATTTTTTTCAAAACCATCATCACATGTTGGGCTCGTTGGGATTTGCTGTTTGCCCTTTGACACCATTTCCAGTAGACTGTGAAAATGACAAAGGCAAAAACAACAATCAATACATTACTAGAAACAGAAGTCAGTAAGGTTTTTACAGGACACATAGGGTTTAAAGATTTCAAGCTTTGCGCAATACCAGTCATTAAATCTGCACCAGTCAACAATGGTAACTGATTATGAAATGTTTCAGAAATATTGTGTGTTAGTTCTTATATTTCCAGGGAAAGATTGTTATGACCAATTAAAAGCCTTTTTATCTCTGTCCAATTATGTACAGTGCTGTTAAAAGGAACAGGGGTAATACAAAATTGAGTAGTATTCCAGTCACATTTTAACAAGGCTCGAGTATTTAACACTATCAGCTGATCCCCTATCCAAGAAACCACTTGTTCTAAATTATCTACTCGTTCAGTCAAATGAGCATCTATGTCTCGTTGTTGTTGCCACAACAAGTGAGATTGTTCATGCCATTGTTGCACAAACTCTGCATTCTGGATACTCTGATGCAACGCCAGTCCAGCAACAGCGGCAGTGGAAGCAATGGCCACAAGTCCCACTACTGCTGTTATGACGATCCCAACTGCTCTCCGGCTGCGGTGGACAAGATCTTGCATTACTTAGTAAATTTGAGTAACCCCAGCAGATTTACTCCAGACGCATGTCAAGTTCATAGGTAACCAGGTTTCTTTTCTAGCTCTTAAAATATATATATCGGAGTGAGTCTCATTCCAATTATTATGCCACCAAGTAGTATTTATACAGCTTAAAAATGTACAATTGCCCATACAGTTAACTACTCCTGTATTATTATCCCATTTAAAGATTCCCGCTAACAACACTTAAGGTTTTTTAACACAAGCAATGACATATCTAGATCTGTTTTGATGTAAAGATATATGGAAAGGATTAGAAGGATTAGTGATATCTAAGGACATGTTTCCCGTAAAAGTAGACATTGGTTTGCCAGCAGCTAGTAACTTCCATATATGACTTTGTATTTGTGAGGTGTTGGCCAAATGTGGCATAGGGGGTGACAAGCCACCATCATGCCAAATAATAGTTTCGTTACCATCAGCATAAATGTTGTGATTATTTTTATGCCATCGTAGGCTAAAGTGGCTAAACTTAGTCTGAAAATTTCCATGCACCCTCTAGTCAGTGACAAGGTATCTATAATGTCTACCTTTTACCTCTAACAATAATCGTGGTCTACTTCTTTTACATCTAGTCCACTTTAATTGGGAAACACCTCCGGACACGTCAGGAATAGGACATAAGGATAATGTAGTAGGCAAGGTTTTATTAAGTAGAGCAGTATGATTATATTTAAAACTCTGAGTAACAATAATCATAGTAAATGCAGCAATGTGACTATGATTTTAGCGCACAGCCCAAGCCTTATGAGAAGGATGTAAACAATGTGGACTGTTCCCAAGACACATAGGTAACCCTTCCACCCCAAATTGATATGAACTGTTTACTGCACCTGTGTCTAACTCAGGATCCTGATTTTAAAAAGGTGATGGCATCCAAGTAGTATCATTAGTAAATACTAAGACTTCTTTGTCTCCCTAGGCTACACCTTGATATAAGGGAGGAAAGGGAATATAAGTCCAATATGTGAATTCTCCACCTGTTACCTGGCAATTCACTACAGCTAGCATAGCCAGAAATAAGGTCAGTGAGGTTTTGGGCTGTCCAGCTTGTTGAACAACCCCTTCAGCTTCTTGAGTAAGTTTTTTCAGTTGACCCCATGTCGGGGGTTCTGCTTGACGAGTTTCATAGGTGAAGGTTTTCTGAGTACTCAGATTTAATTTTTGAAATGCCACCAGGAAGTGGTCCGGCCGGCTCCTCTTCACCATAGCACTGCTTTAACCGTCGGGATGGAAACCACTCATCTCCGGCACCTGTACGAATGAGAGTATAACCTTGACCCCACTGTAAAACTTTTCCTTTTAAATATTGGCCTTGTAATGAAGGATAGTACACCCACAAATTGTTAGCTTGTGGCTTTTCTAATGGTTGTTGAAAATGTTTCACTGCTGCAGATTGCTGTAATTGGCGCCAATAGTTAAGACAATTTAGAGTAAAAAGAGCTTTCAGAATTTGATGTTTTGGGGAATCTCGTCCATTTCCCCCTGTTTGTTTTAAAAGTTGTAATTTTAAGGTAGCATTAGCTCTTTTAACAATTGCTTGACCTTGACTGTTAAATGGAATACCAGTGGAATGACGAATGTGATATGAAGAGAGGAAGGCAGCCAATTTACGAGAGCAATAAGCAGGAGCATTGTCAGTTTTTAATTTAGTAGGAATTCCCATAACTGCAAAGTAAGTAAGTAAATGAGTAATAACAGAATCAGCTTTTTTAGAGGGTAATGGTGTAGCCCATTGGAAGTGTGACCAAGTATCAATTGTATGATGAACATATTTTAAACGACCAAAAGAAGAAACATAAGTGACATCCATTTGCCAAATATGATTTTGTTGAGTGCCTTGGGGATTTATACCTGGACTAAAAAGGGTGCAATAATAGGAGCACAAGATGGACAGGTTTTGACAATAGTTTGGGCTTGACGGCGTGTTATAGAAAATCGCCATTGTAATTTTAAACTGTTAGTATGATGTAATTGATGTTTATCTTGAGTTTGTTGGACATTATTAACAAGTAAAGAATTAATTTGGCTATTACCAAAAGTTAAAGGTCCTGGTAAAGTTGAATGTGAATGAATATGAGTGATAAAAAGGGGGGTTGTACAGGAGGTAAGAGTCAAGAACAATAAGGAAAATAGTTTTTGTAAAGGGGTTTTTGGGAGTAACGGTAAAGAAGTTTGAGAAATATACTTAGTCACATATACAGCATATTGGGAATCACTAACTATATTACAAGAGGTTTGAGGCCAATCTTGTAGTACCATAAGAATGGCAAAACGTTCTCCCTGTTGTACAGATTTAAATGGATAATGAGAAATTTTTGAATTATCCAGTGCCCAGTATCTAGCTTTTCTATTGCTAGAAGCCTCAGTAAAAAAGGTGGGACCTTTAACCGGAGTATCAGAAATAGGATTATAGGGCAGGAAAGAATATTGTTGTAGAAAAGCAAATAATCCATGACTGGGATAGTGCTGAGAAAAGGAACCAGTATATTCAGCGCAAGCCACTTGCCATCCTTCATGAGTTTCTAGTAAAGATTCAATGTATTGATTAGATAATTGGGTAATGATTTTTACAGGGTCATTTCCAAGCAATTGACGAGCTCTATGTCGCTCCTTAATAATCAATTCAGCCAATTTATCAATATAAGGGTGAATTTTTAAAATGGCTTTATTAGCCAAAAATAGCCACTCCAGAATATTATTATCCTGATGTAAGATGGCTGTTGGTGAATGAGGAGTATGAAAAAGACATAAAGAGAGTGGAAGATCGGGTATAATATAATCAAAGTGAGCTTTACTAATTTTATGTTTTATAAAAGACTTTTTTTTTGTAGTAGGGGATAATTGTCGAGAACTGTTTAAATCTGAATTTCCTTTTAAGGTAGCAAACAAATGTTGTAATTTTTAAGTAGGAATATTTAAGATGGGATGAAGTCAATTAATATTTTCCAACAATTTTTGAAAATTATTAAGGGTCACAAGTTGATTTCTCCTAATTTGAACCTTTTGTGGGCGGATTTTTTTTTAGCCAATAGACACCCCAAATATTGAATGGGGAACTGAGTTTGTACCTTTTTAGGAGATATTTGTAAATTTTAATGAATTAACTGTTGTTGTAAAACCTTAAAAAACTTGATTTTGGAGGGTTACATCAGGGGTAGTCAATAAAATATCATCCATATAATGATAAATTAGCACAGTTGGAAACTGATTTTTTACAGGATTTAAAGTCCTATGTACGAATTTTTGACATAAAGTAGGGCTATTAAGTATACCCTGGGGAAGAAGCTTCTACTGATATTTTTGAATGGGCTGTCCATTATTATATTTAGGAATAGTAAAGGCAAACTTTTTACAATCTTGAGGTTGTAATGGAATAGAGAAAAAACAATTTTTGAGATCTATGACCATTAATTTTTAACTTTGTGGGATAAGGGCAGGATTAGGAAGACCAGGCTGTAAACTTCCCCTAGGTTGAATGTAAACATTTATAGTTTTAAGATTAGTTAATAAACGCCATTTTTCACTTTTTTTTTTAACATGACAAAGACAGGGGAATTCCATGCAGAAGTACTTGGCTTTATATGCCCCTCGGCCAATTGTTTTTTGACTTACTCTTTTAAAGCCCTAAGTTTTTCTTTAGATAATGGCCACTGTTTCACCTAAACAGGAGCGGTAGTTTTCCACTTTAATTATAAAACTTGAGGCTGGTGAACAGTGGCTATGAGTTTAAAGGATCGTAGCCCATTTTGAACATCATATTTTTGGCAGCTGAGGAAATATGAGGAATGTTTAAAAAAGCACCAAATTGTTGTGAAAGATCTTGTCCCCAAAGATTAATATTGATAGGAACAATATAAAAAAAACTTGACCTTGTTGACCTTTAGGACCGACACAGGTTAAAGGTTCTACGTTTTGATAAACCACAGAAGCAGCACCCAAGCCAGTGAGTATAACTGAAACTTGTCTTTTTTCCCATTGTATAGGCCACTAATTTAAACAAATGATAGACACATCCACCCCCGTATCAATTAACCCTTCAAAACCTATTCCATTAATGTGCAATGAACATAAGGGCTTTTGATTAGAAACTAAAGTTTCCCAAAAAACAGTTTTTCCTGTGCTACCCAACCCTCCCTGTCGAGATACCTCTCTAGATAGGAAGGGGAAAAAAGGCAATAAAAGTAATTGTACAATATGCTCCCCTGCCTCTAGGCATATAAATTGTGAGACTTGCACTATAATAAGAATTTTATTAGTAACATCAGGATCAACGATTCCTGGAATCACCATTAACCCCTGTATAGCACTGTTGTTTTGACCTAACAAAAGTCCTACATGTCCTTTTGGCAAAGGGCCACACACTCTAATAGCTAATTTATATACTCCTCTATTAGGAGACAAGGTATAAGGCTGAGTAATAGCTAAGTCAGCAGCGGCGCTCTGCTTAGTTGCCTCATAAAGCTGAGAAACTGGGGTAAGGTGTGGAATCCTTAAGGAGGACTTGAATTCATTCCTTGATGTTGTAGGCCATTGCTCACTGGGTATTGTAGTAGACTTGTACTGTAATTGTTGGGGCCCCAAGCCTGTGGGCCCCGGCTCCCGTTTCCTGGGAGAGGAGACAGTAAATTTCCACTTTTATCAGTTTTGGAAAGACATTCATTTGTCCAATGTCGACCTTTACTACAACGTTTGTACACCTCTGAAGGTAGCTTTCTGCCTTGAGGGATAAAAGTGTTCAATTTTTTACAACATTCTTTCTTGAAATGTCCAGGTTTACCACACTGAAAGCAAACACCTTGTTTGTTATTTCCTTTTAAGGCTTTAGACAAAGCTCCAGCAAATAACTGAGCGTTATAAATAGCCCCTCCAACACCAGCACAAGTTTTAATATATTCATCTAAATTGGCCCCACTGGCCTTTAACGGTCTCAAAAATTTTTGACAGTCAGCATTAGCATTTTCAAAGACAATGTTTGTAACAAAATTTTTTAAGCAGGGCCAACACCCACAATTTTCAAGACAGCATCCTGAAAATGGGCTACGAAATCTGGATATGGTTCATTTGTGCCCTGTAAAATCTTCACAAAGGAAAGGGAAGATTTTCCTGCTATCTCTACCTTATTCCAGGCCCTTAAAAACAAAGTCTTGATTTGAGTAAGGGTGAGTTCATCTAGGCCAGCCTGAGCATTAAGAGTAGCATATTGGCCTGTGCCTGTGAGTTGTTCCTCAGTGGGTCCTGGGGGATCACACGTAGCATTTTTTCTAGCCTGTACATGCACCTTGTCCATCCACCAGCTGTGCAATTGTAACCACTGAGAACAATCAAGAAAAGCCTTTCCCAAAGTCTCCCAGTCTATAGGAATCATCAAATTTTCTGATGAAAAAGCATCAAGAAGACCAAGGATAAAAGGAGATTGAGGTCCATAGTTAGAAATGGCAGCTTTCATTTCTTTCAAAAATTTAAATTGTAAGGCATTAAATTGGACATTATTGCCACCATTTGGAAACTGAGCATTAGGAGCAAAAGAAGCATGAATAATGGGAAACAGATGCAGCTCCTTAAATTTTCTTTTCTTTTTTTTTTTTTTTTGATTTCTAGGTTCTTTTTTTTATTTTTGTTTTTTTATTTTTTATTATTATTATACTTTAAGTTCTAGGGTACATGTGCATAACGTGCAGGTTTGTTACATATGTATATTTGTGCCATGTTGCTGTGCTGCACCCATCAACTCATCAGCACCTATCAGATCGTCATTTACATCAGGTATAACTCCCAATGCAATCCCTCCCAACTCCGCCCTCCCCCCATGATAGGCCCTGGTGTGTGATGTTCCCCTTCCCAAGTCCAAGTGATCTCATTGTTCAGTTCCCACCTATGAGTGAGAACATGCAGTGTTTGGTTTTCTGTTCTTGTGATAGTTTGCTAAGAATGATGGTTTCCAGCTGCATCCATGTCCCTACAAAGGACACAAACTCATCCTTTTTTATGGCTGCATAGTATTCCAGGGTGTATATGTGCCACATTTTCTTAATCCAGTCTGTCACTGATGGACATTTGGGTTGATTCCAAGTCTTTGCTATTGTGAATAGTGCCACAATAAACATACGTGTGCATGTGTCTTTATAGCAGCATGATTTCTAATCCTTTGGGTATATACCCAGTAATGGGATGGCTGGGTCATATGGTACATCTAGTTCTAGATCCTTGAGGAATCGCCATACTGTTTTCCATAATGGTTGAACTAGTTTACAATCCCACCAACAGTGTAAAAGTGTTCCTATTTCTCCACATCCTCTCCAGCACCTGTTGTTTCCTGACTTTTTAATGATCACCATTCTAACTGGTGTGAGATGGTATCTCATTGTGGTTTTGACTTGCATTTCTCTGATGGCCAGTGACGATGAACATTTTTTCATGTGTCTGTTGGCTGTATGAATGTCTTCTTTTGAGAAATGTCTGTTCATATCCTTTGCTCACTTTTTGATGGGGTTGTTTGTTTTTTTCTTATAAATTTGTTTGAGTTCTTTGTAGGTTCTGGATATTAGCCCTTTGTCAGATGAGTAGATTGCAAAAATTTTCTCCCATTCTGTAGGTTGCCTGTTCACTCTGATGGTAGTTTCTTTTGCTGTGCAGAAGCTCTTTAGTTTAATGAGATCCCATTTGTCAATTTTGGCTTTTGCTGCCGTTTCTTTTGGTGTTTTAGTCATGAAGTCTTTGCCCATGCCTATGTCCTGAACGGTACTACCTAGGTTTTCCTCTAGGGTTTTTATGGTATTAGGTCTAACATTTAAGTCTCTAATCCATCTTGAATTAATTTTTGTATAAGGAGTAAGGAAAGGATCCAGTTTCAGCTTTCTACTTATGGCTAGCCAATTTTCCCAGCACCATTTATTAAATAGGGAATCCTTTCCCCATTTCTTGTTTCTCTCAGGTTTGTCAAAGATCAGATGGCTGTACATGTGTGGTATTATTTCTGAGGACTCTGTTCTGTTCCATTGGTCTATATCTCTGTTTTGGTACCAGTACCATGCTGTTTTGGTTACTGTAGCCTTGTAGTATAGTTTGAAGTCAGGTAGCGTGATGCCTCCAGCTTTGTTCTTTTGACATAGGATTGTCTTGGAGATGCGGGCTCTTTTTTGGTTCCATATGAACTTTAAAGCAGTTTTTTTTCCAATTCTGTGAAGAAACTCATTGGTAGCTTGATGGGGATGGCATTGAATCTATAAATAACCTTGGGCAGTATGGCCATTTTCACGATATTGATTCTTCCTATCCATGATTATGGTATGTTCTTCCATTTGTTTGTGTCCTCTTTTATTTCACTGAGCAGTGGTTTGTAGTTCTCCTTGAAGAGGTCCTTTACATCCCTTGTAAGTTGGATTCCTAGATATTTTATTCTCTTTGAAGCAATTGTGAATGGAAGTTCATTCCTGATTTGGCTCTCTGTTTGTCTGTTGCTGGTGTATAAGAATGCTTATGATTTTTGCACATTAATTTTGTATCCTGAGACTTTGCTGAAGTTGCTTATCAGCTTAAGCAGATTTTGGGCTGAGACAATGGGGTTTTCTAAATATACAATCATGTCATCTGCAAAGAGAGACAATTTGACTTCTTCTCTTCCTAATTGAATACCCTTGATTTCTTTCTCTTGCCTGATTGCCCTAGCCAGAACTTCCAACACTATGTTGAATAGGAGCAGTGAGAGAGGGCATCCCTGTCTTGTGCCAGTTTTCAGAGGGAATTTTTCCAGTTTTTGCCCATTCAGTATGATATTGGCTGTGGGTTTGTCATAAATAGCTCTTATGATTTTGAGGTACGTTCCATCAATACCGAATTTATTGAGCGTTTTTAGCATGAAGGGCTGTTGAATTTTGTCAAAAGCCTTTTCTGCATCTATTGAGATAATCATGTGGTTCTTGTCTTTAGTTCTGTTTATATGCTGGATTATGATTATTGATTTGCGAATGTTGAACCAGCCTTGCATGCCAGGGATGAAGCCCACTTGATCATGGTGGATAAGCTTTTTGATGTGCTGCTGAATCCGGTTTGCCAGTATTTTATTGAGGATTTTTGCATCGATGTTCATCAGGGATATTGGTCTAAAATTCTCTTTTTTTGCTGTGTTTCTGCCAGGCTTTGGTATCAGGATGATATTGGCCTCATAAAATGAGTTAGGGAGGATTCCCTCTTTTTCTATTGATTGGAATAGTTTCAGAAGGAATGGTACCAGCTCCTCCTTGTACCTCTGGTAGAATTCAGCTGTGAATCCATCTGGTCCTGGACTTTTTTTGGTTGGCAGGCTATTAATTATTGCCTCAATTTCAGAGCCTGCTATTGGTCTATTCACGGATTCAACTTCTTCCTGGTTTAGTCTTGGAAGAGTGTAAGTGTCCAGGAAATTATCCATTTCTTCTAGATTTTCTAGTTTATTTGCATAGAGGTGTTTATAGTATTCTCTGATGGTAGTTTGTATTTCTGTGGGGTCAGTGGTGATATCCCCTTTATCATTTTTTATTGCGTCTATTTGATTCTTCTCTCTTTTCTTCTTTATTAGTCTTGCTAGCGGTCTGTCAATTTTGTTGATCTTTTCAAAAAACCAACTCCTGGATTCATTGATTTTTTGGAGGGTTTTTTGTGTCTCTATCTTCTTCAGTTCTGCTCTGATCTTAGTTATTTCTTGCCTCCTGCTAGCTTTCAAATGTGTTTGCACTTGCTTCTCTAGTTCTTTTAATTGTGATGTTAGAGTGTCAATTTTAGATCTTTCCTGCTTTCTCTTGTGGGTATTTAGTGCTATAAATTTCCCTCTACACACTGCTTTATGTGTCCCAGAGATTCTGGTATGTTGTATCTTTGTTCTCATTGGTTTCAAAGAACATCTTTATTTCTGCCTTCATTTCGTGATGTACCCAGTAGTCATTCAGGAGCAGGTTGTTCAGTTTCCATGTAGTTGAGCGATTTTGATTGAGTTTCTTAATCCTGAGTTCTAGTTTGATTGCACTGTGGTCTGAGAGACAGTTTGTTATAATTTCTGTTCTTGTACATTTGCTGAGGAGTGCTTTACTTCCAATTACGTGGTCGATTTTGGAGTAAGTACGATGTGGTGCTGAGAAGAATGTATATTCTGTTGATTTGGGGTGGAGAGTTCTATAGATGTCTATTAGGTCTGCTTGCTGCAGAGATGAGTTCAATTCCTGGATATCCTTGTTAACTTTCTGTCTCGTTCATCTGTCTAATGTTGACAGTGGAGTGTTGAAGTCTCCCATTATTATTGTATGGGAGTCTAAGACTCTTTGTAAGTCTCTAAGGACTTGCTTTATGAATCTGGGTGCTCCTGTATTGGGTGCATATATATTTAGGATAGTTAGCTCTTCCTGTTGAATTGATCCTTTTACCATTATGTAATGGCCTTCTTTGTCTCTTTTGATCTTTGATGGTTTAAAGTCTGTTTTATCAGAGACTAGTATTGCAACCCCTGCTTTTTTTTGTTTTCCATTTGCTTGGTAAATCTTCCTCCATCCCTTTATTTTGAGCCTATGTATGTCTCTGCATGTGAGATGGGTCTCCTGAATACAGCAGACTGATGGGTCTTGACTCTTTATCCAGTTTGCCAGTCTGTGTCTTTTAATTGGAGCATTTAGTCCATTTACATTTAAGGTTAATATTGTTATGTGTGAACTTGATCCTGCCTTTATGATATTAACTGGTTATTTTCTCGTTAGTTGATGCAGTTTCTTCCTAGCCTAAATGGTCTTTACATTTTGGCATGTTTTTGCAATGGCTGGTACCTGTTGTTCCTTTCCATGTTTTAGTGCTTCCTTCAGGGTCTCTTGTAAGACAGGCCTAGTGGTGACAAAATCTCTAAGCATTTGCTTATCTGTCAAGGATTTTATTTCTGCTTCACTTGTGAAACTTAGTTTGGGTGGATATGAAATTCTGGGTTTAAAATTCTTTTCTTTAAGAATTTTGAATATTGGCCCCCACTCTCTTCTGGCTTGTAGAGTTTCTGCCAAGAGATCTGCTGTTAGTCTGATGGGCTTCCCTTTGTGGGTAACCCAAACTTTCTCTCTGGCTGCCCTTAAGATTTTTTCCTTCATTTCAACTTTGGTGAATCTGGCAATTATGTGTCTTGGAGTTGCTCTTCTCGAGGAGTATCTTTGTGGCGTTCTCTGTATTTCCTGGATTTGAATGTTGGCCTGCCCTACTAGGTTGGGGAAGTTCCCCTGGATGATATCCTGAAGAGTGTTTTCCAACTTGGTTCTATATTCCCCCTCAGTTTCAGGCACCCCAATCAGACGTAGATTTGGTCTTTTTACATAATCCCATACTTCTTGCAGGCTTTGTTCATTTCTTTTTCTTCTTTTTTCTTTTGGTTTCTCTTCTTGCTTCATTTCATTCATTTGATCCTCAATCGCTGATGCTCTTTCTTCCAGTTGATCGAGTCTGTTACTGAAGCTTGTGCATTTGTCATGTATTTCTCGTGTCATGGCTTTCATCTCTTTCATTTCGTTTATGACCTTCTCTGCATTAATTACTCTAGCTATCAATTTTTCCACTTTTTTTTCAAGATTTTTAGTTTCTTTGTGCTGGGTACATAGTTCCTCCTTTAGCTCTGAGAAGTTTGATGGACTGTAGCCTTCTTCTCTCATCTCGTCAAAGTCATTCTCCATCCAGCTTTGATCCGTTGCTTGCGATGAGCTACGCTCCTTTGCCGGGGGAGATGCGCTCTTATTTTTTGAATTTCCAGCGTTTCTGCCCTGCTTTTTCCCCATCTTTGTGGTTTTATCTGCCTCTGGTCTTTGATGATGGTGACGTACTGATGGGGTTTTGGTGTAGGTGTCCTTCCTGTTTGATAGTTTTCCTTCTAACAGTCAGGACCCTCAGCTGTAGGTCTGTTGGAGATTGCTTGAGGTCCACTGCAGACCCTGTTTGCCTGGGTATCAGCAGCAGAGGCTGCAGAAGATAGAATATTGCTGAACAGCAAGTGTACCTGTCTGATTCTTGCTTTGGAAGCTTCCTCCCAGGGGTGTACTCCACCCTGTGAGGTGTGGGGTGTCAGACTGCCCCTAGTGTGGGATGTCTCCCAGTTAGGCTACTCAGGGGTCAGGGACCCACTTGGGCAGGCAGTCTGTCCCTTCTCAGATCTCAACCTCTGTGTTAGGAGATCCACTGCTCTCTTCAAAGCTGTCAGACAGAGTCATTTGCATCTGCAGAGGTTTCTGTTGCTTTTGTTGTTGTTTAGCTGTGCCCTGTCCCAGAGGTGGAGTCTATAGAGACAGGCAGGTTTCCTTGAGCTGCTGTGAGCTCCACCCAGTTCGAGCTTCCCAGCGGCTTTGTTTACCTACTTAAGTCTCAGCAATGGTGGGCACCCCTCCCCCAGCCTCGCTGCTGCCTTGCGGTTAGATTGCGGACTGCTGTGCTAGTAATGAGGGCGGCTCCGTGGGCGTGGGACCCTCCCGGCCAGGTGTGGGATATAATCTCCTGGTTGCCCGTTTGCTTAAAGTGCAGTATTGGGGTGGGAGTTACCCAATTTTCTAGGTGTTGTGTGTCTCAGTTCCCCTGGCTAGGAATAAGGATTCCCTTCCCCCTTGCTCTTCCCAGGTGAGGCGATGCCTCACCCTGCTTCAGCTCTTGCTGGTCGGGCTGCAGCAGCTGACCAGCACCAATTGTCCGGCACTCCCTAGTGAGATGAACCCAGTACCACAGTTGAAAATGCAGAAATCACCAGTCTTCTGTGTTGCTTGCGCTGGAAGTTGGAGACTGGAGCTGTTCCTATTCGGCCATCTTGCTCCACCCCCTAAATTTTCTTATCTTTTCCTTTTCTCCCTCCCCCAATGGCGGGAAAGGCAATGAGAAAACTTTGCCAGACAAAGGTAAGGAAGCTGGGGGGGGGGGGTGGAGGCACTGAAAATCCTCTTCTAACAGGGCAGAAGGAAAAGAAACAGGGAAAGCTCGTAAAGGTGAATTAGAAGAATGTATCTGTAATATCTGTTGAAGCATTCCCATAATACTCTGCATGTCAGAATTCTCCTTAGAAGAAGGAAGAGCTGGCTCTTCCTCTTCTCCCCCTTTTGCTATCCCCCCCATCCTCTGTTACCCTGGCAGAAATGGGCTCCATTTCAGATTTATTTTTTCCCAAATCCTCAGATGCCTTTCCTCCTGTGGCTACATCACCACACTCTGAATCAGTCTCAAGTAACTCTAATGCCTGAGTGATAGAGTTACACAAGGTCCACAAATTTAGAGGCATAGTATCCCCTAACTGGTGAGCTCTAAGCAAAGCTTTTACTACCTGTAACCATTATCTCTGATTCAGCTGCACTTTAGTCCGATACTGAAACCAGTAACAATGTTGTTCAACATGGGCAAACAATTGCTTCAAAGTCTTTTTCTTTCACTTCTACTCCTATAGACAGCAACAGTCCTTGAAACAGCCATAAATATTCTGAGGCCAGAGAGGTGGAGTTCCTTATAATTTTCCCGTGGGTCCCCCTTTTTTTATTTTGCTTACAAACCCGGGGTGCTCCCTCTCCAGTTCCTTGCTCTCTTGGAGCCACGGACCCTGCTCGCTGCGCCAGTTGTTGGGGTCCGCGTGTTTCCTAAACAAAGGAATGAACACATAAGACAACACAGGACAAGACATACATGGCGGCCGCGCCGAACAGCACACACTGCTTTATTTTATCCAGCCGTTTGTGGAATGTTGCCAAGTCACGGGACATGTGTTGCTTCTCTGACCTTTCCTTGACTCACAAGATCAGTAAAACATTGACCAGTTCCCAGAGGCCACTGCTTACAGCTGGCTCCTTTATCCTTCTTGTTTGCAGAGAAGGAATGTCCTGCTTTGTTTGCAAGAGCAGGGCTTATCGGGAACTTCTTGTTTGTGAGCACACAGTCCTCTACACTCAGGATACAAAATCAATGTGCAAAAATCACAAGCATTCCTATACACAATAGTAGACAAACAGAGAGCCAAATCATGAGTGAACTCCCATTCACAATTGCTACCAAGAGAATAAAATACCGAGGAATCCAACTTACAAGAGATGTGAAGGACCTCTTAAAGGGGAACTACAAACCACTGCTCAAGGAAATAACGGAAGACACAAACAAATGGAAAAACAGTCCATGCTCATGGATAGGAAGAATCAATATTGTGAAAATGACTATACTGTCCAAAATAATTTGTAGATTCAATGCTATCCCAATCAGGCTACCATTGACTTTCTTCATAGAATTAGAGCAAACTACTTGAAATTTTATATGGAACCAAAAAGAGCCCGCATAGCCAAGACAATCCTAAACAAAAAGAATGAAGATGGAGGCATCATGCTACCTGTCTTCAAAACTATACAAAAGGCTACAGTAACCAAAACAGGATGGTACTGGTACCAAAACAGATATATTGACCAATGGCACAGAACAGAGGCCTCAGAAATAACATCACACATCTACAACCATCTGATCTTTGACAAACCTGACAAAAACAAGAAATGGGGAAAGGATTTCCTATATAACAAATGCTGTTGGGAAAACTAGCTAGCCATATGCAGAAAACTGAAACTGGACGTCTTCCTTATATGTTATACAAAAACTAACTCAAGATGGATTAAAGACTTAAATGTAAGACCTAAAACCATAAAAACCCTAGAAGAAAGCCAAGGCAATACCATTCGGGACATAGGCATGGGCAAAGACTTCACGACTAAAACACAAAAAGTAACGGCAACAAAAGCAAAAATTGAAAAATGGGATCTAATTAAACTAAAGAGCTTCAGCAAAGCAAAATAAACTATCATCAGAGTTAACAGGCAACCTACAGAATGGGAGAAATTTTCTGCAATTTATCCATCTGACAAAGGGCTAATATGCAGAATCTACAAAGAACTTAAACAAATTTACAAGAAAAAAAAAAAACCATCAAAACCGGGCAAAGGATATTAACAGACCCTTCTCAAAAGAAGACATTTATGCAGCCAGTAAACATATGAAAAAAAGCTCATCATCACTGGTCATTAGAGAAATGCAAATCAAAACCAAAATGAGATACCATCTCACACCAGTTAGAATGGCGATCATTAAAACGTCAGGAAACAACAAATGCTGGAGATCATGTGGAGAAATAGGAAAACTTTTACACTGTTGGTGAGAGTGTAAATTAAAGATATTGTCATATCTTTACCAGGAGGTAAAATATCTGTACAAGAAAAAACTACCAAACACTGCTGAAAAGAATCATAGATGACACAAACACATGGAAAAACATTCCATGCCCATGGATCGAAAGAACCAATATGTTAAAATGGTCATACTGCTCAAAACAATGTACCCATTGAATGCTATTTCTATCAAACTACCAATGTTATTCTTCAAATAATTAGAACAAATTATCCTAAAGTTCATATGGAGCTACAGAAACAGCCCTAATTGCCAAAGCAATTGGATAAGCAAACAGAAAGAAGCTGGGGGCTTTACATTACCTGACTTCAAAATATCAGGTACAGTAATCAAAAACAGCATGGAATTTGTAGAAAAATAGATAAATAAACCAATGGAATAAAATAGAGAATGCAGAAATGAAGCTACCCATCTACAACCATCTGAACTTTGACAAAGTCAGTAAAATAAGTTATAGGGGAAGGATTCCCTAGTCAATAAGTGGTTCTGGAATAACTGGCTAGAAATATAAATAAAAATAAAGCAGACCCTTGCTTTTCACCACATTAAAAAGAATTAACTTGAGACAAATTAAAGACTTCAATGTGAGACCTCAAATTATATAAACCCTAGGGAAAAAAGACCTAGAAAACACCATTTGGACATTGGCCTTGGTAAACAATTTATGGCTACATCTTCAAAAGCAGTTGCAACAAAAACAAAAATTGACCTGTGTGACCTGGTTAAACTAAAGAGTTTCTACAGAGCAACAGAAGCTATCCAAGAGTTTAAACAACCCACAGAATGGGATAAAATATTCATAAACTAAGTGCATTTGAAAAAGGTCTAATATTCAGAATCTATAAGGAACTTATATAATTCAAACAGGATAAAACAATCCCATCAAAAAGTTGGCAAAGGACAAGAGCAGGTATTTTTCAAAAGAAGACAATGCAAGAATGGTGTAACATACAAAATGGTATAACATATACAAATTTGATGAATCAGGGTGATTAGTACTTAGCAACCCCTACAATGTTTCAGAAACTATTCTAAGTCATTTACACACACTATACTTAATAGCTAAGAGTCTAAAACATAGAATACAGAAATTTGTGAAAAATGACAAATTGAAATATTTACAATCATATTAAATAACATTAAGATCACCATATATTAAATGTTTAACATACGGTAGCTAAATGAACACAAGGAATGATAACTTTATTAGAAAGTTTGTCTACCAGTGAGAGAGAAAAATTGGTAGAATTTTTCAGCTGTAAACAGAAGATACACACTGTATTCCAATAACAGAGGGGTAAATATAAATGGCAAAGTTTTAGGTCTGACAATATCGTTAATTTTATAAAAGCAAAAATTCAAGAGGTCATATATTTTAGGACACTAAAATGACAGTAGAAATTATAAATTTTAATCAACAAGTAATATTTACTCATATACAAATTGTATTTTAATTAATTTATAAAATAAATAAAAAATCCCACAAATTACTTTTATGAGGTAAGGGAAATACTAAAGGAAGCATAGTGACTCGAGTCAAAAGACTTGAATAAGATAAATCATTCTATCAACTTAATGTTATACAAAAACAGTGATTCTGTTTCTATCTAGGTCAGTTCTGTTCACTACAGTTAAGTATATGTGTTCAAAAATGCACATAAAACAAAATCCTAAGTATCAAAAGAACTACCGTTTACAAATGACGCTTACTACACATTTGAGAGAGATGTTTTTTGTTGTTGTTGTTGTTTTTTGTTTTTGTTTTTTTGTTGTTGTTGTTGGCAGAGCTAGCTGAGGTTTTATTTTGGATCGAAAAAAGAAGCAATTGAATTGTTTTATAGCTGGAGGCATGGGCAAGGGGGGTCCCCACGTAGTAAACTCCCCTGTGGGTGGGCTGAAGGCCCTCAGTTGGGTCTCCTGTTCCCAGTGGTACCCTACATAGCGGTCTCCCTCCCAGGCTCTGGGGCAGCACAGGAGGGGTAGGCTGGGAGGGGGTGCCGCAGCTGTTCATTTGGGCAGGACGTCAGAGGACTCGGACACCAGCTTCCCATCGCGTGTCTCGATCTTCTTCACAACCATGGCCCTGGAGGAGCTGGTGAGGCTGAAGGAGCTGGAGACCGCACCAGAGCCAAAGCTGCAGCCTAGGCCGTAGCTGAGGCCCGGGCTTGTGAAGCCCCCATAGGCCAAGCTCAGACCACATCCAGAGCCGCTGGTGGTCTTCGTATGAATACTCATGTTCTGCATCCCGGACTCCAGCAGGCTCTCCTCGCCCTCCAGCAGCTTCCTGTAGGTGGCGATCTCAATGTCTAGGGCAAGCTTGACGTTCATCAGCTCCTGGTACTCACGCAGCTGCCGCACCATGTCTTGCTTGGCCCGCTGCAGGGCGGCCTCCAGCTCGGACAACTTGGCGTTGGCATCCTTAATGTCCAGCTCTCCACGCTGCTCGGCATCTGCAATGGCGGCCTCCAGGGAAGCCCTCTGGCCTTTGAGGCCCTCAATCTCAGCCTGAAGCCGGCTGATGTTTCAGTTCATCTCGGAGATCTCAGTCTTGGTGCGCCGCAGGTCATCCCCGTGCTTCCCAGCCAGGCTCTGCAGCTCCTCATACTTGATCTGGTACATGCTCTCAGCCTCAGCCCGGCTGCGGTTGGCGATCTCCTCATACTGTGCCTTGACCTCAGAGATGATGCTGTCCATGTCCAGGGAGCGGCTGTTGTCCATGGACAGCACCACAGATGTGTCCGAGATCTGGGACTGCAGCTCCCGGATCTCCTCTTCATACAGCTGCCTGAGGAAGTTGATCTCATCAGTCAGCCCTTCCAGGGAGACTCCAGCTCTACCTTGTTCATGTAAGCTTCATCCACATCCTTCTTGATGAGGACAAATCCATTCTCCATCTCTGTACGTTTATTGATCTCATCCTCATACTTGTTCTTGAAGTCCTCCACCAAGCCCCTGCATGTTGCCAAGCTCTGCCTCCAGCTTCAGCTTCTCCTGTCCCAGAGTCTCCAGCTGCCGCCTAAGGTTGTTGATGTAACTCTCGAACATGTTGTCCATGTTGCTCCGAGCCGTCTTCTGCTGCTGCAGGAGGCTCCACTTGGTCTCCAGCATCTTGTTCTACTGCTCCAGGAACCGTACCTTGTCTATGAAGGAGGCAAACTTGTTGTTGAGGGTCTTGATCTGCTCCTTCTCCTGGGTGCGCAAGGCCTGGATGTTGGGGTCCACCTCCAGGTTAAGGGGGCTCAGCAGGCTCTGGTTGACCGTGACTGCGGTGATGTCTCCCATGCCGCTGGCTCCACCATAGCCGCCGCCCAGGCCACCCCGAAAGCTGTTGTTTCCCACTCGGGAGAAGCTTGAGGAGCTGATGCCGGCACCGGGCCCACTCGTGTAGGAGCGGCTGCTGAAGGTCCGGGGGCCAGAGGTGGACACCTTGTAGGACTTCTGGGTCACCCTGATGGACATGGTGGAGGCAGGAGTGGAGGCAGGTGGGCCGAACCAGGAGGAGATCCTAGAAGGAGGGGAGATGAGAGAGATGTTTTGAATGAAAAAATAGAATATCTCATAGGATGATGTTGTATGCTGCTCAATGTCTATGAAATATTCTACTTGTGTACACTGTGGATATTTGTGCTTTCAAGAAAAAATGGCTACATATTTTTAAATATTTTAATGTAGACAACTAAAAACCTTCAAGGAGTTACAAGAACACTAAAAACATTGAATAGAGTTTAAAAATATATAAGGACTTGATGAGAGCAAAAGCAAATCAAGAGAATGAGCCAGAGAAGTAATCAAACTGGAAAAAAAGTGATCCCTTCAGATACTGATTGATAACAAGGATGTCAAATCTGCCTGTTGTCCGCCTTCCTCCAAGGAAAAATGGAATAAGCACAGAACACGACTACAGACATCTCAAATGTGATATTTCCCAAATATTGGAACCAAGTTAAAAACTGAAGAACACAAGCAATTAAAACCAAATCTCTGAAGAAAAACTATGCCACCACTTTCCATATTAAAATTATGTTTAAAATGTTAAAATACAACAAAAAATAGAAGAATATATTATTTTGGTGAAAAAAACAAGAGGCTATAAAGTTTAAAAGCACATTTGAATAACAGCCCAGTAGAATGTAAATAATAATAAAATTAAGACAATGTATAGGTTAACCACTAAATTAAACAGAGATAAAAAGATTAGTAAACCTGAATATCGAGTAAAATGAATATAGCCAAATATAGTAAAGACAGGCAACATTTTATAAGATATAATTTTAACTAGATAGAGGTTGGAGAGAAGCTAACCATTTCTAATTATTTATTAGAACAAAAAGTATGAATGAGGCAGAGCAAATAAGGCCAGCCAGATCCAAGATTTGGGGAAAGAAAATCTTTCCCTCCACGGAAGCAGCCTCAAGGGCACATTGCAGAGAGCCCGGATCAGACAGGAATGATAAATGGTTGTCATTCTTGCAATCAGTGTTATTATTTTTCTTGCAGCTCAGGTTTATATAACTGTTCTAAGTCAAGTAAATTGTCTAAAGCTGCACAGCTACTAAGAGACTAGGATGGCAGTCCAGACCAACTCTGTTAAATGTTCATAATCTCCATAGACTACACTAACTTATGAAACTTCCCTGGATCTTAGAGGCTCTGGAGAGTGACAGTTCTGCAAGTAGAGGCAGAATGTATTTGAGATTTTTATCCATCTCTTATTACCCTTTACCATTAGGAATAATCTCCTCTGAAAAATGCTTCTGAACCACCTTGGAAGGTCTTTTAATAATTTAAGAAAATGGCTGAGGGCTGAGAAATCCAAGGTACCACATTATACTATTTATTTTACATCATAGGAAAAATTTGAAAACACATAGAATGCACTCCACATATATATATATGTGGAGGCTATTTATGTTTTCAACATAGATTAAATCAAATTACTGTGCCAGAGACAGTCTCTTCTCTAAAAGCAAGTGACATAAAAACAGATCCTCAAAGAGACATTTTCTCCTGCTGCAACTTAACTAAACAGCTGAGTATGTCTTCAAGTCGTACTTTGAGTTTAATAGAATAAATTTGTTTTCCAAGACCCCTAATCTGGCAATACCAATGGGTCAAATCCCTGCAACAGACATGAAAATCACAAACAGCTAATGCATTCCTCATCCTGAACCAGTGCTTCTGAACCCTGGCAGCATATTAGAATCACCTGGGAAGGGGCTTTAAGCATTCTTCAAACCCAAGTTGCAGCACAGCAATAAAATAAAAATCTCTGGATTGAAACCCAGACAGCAATAGTGTTTAAAGTTCTTCATTTGATTACAGTGTGTGGCCAAGCCCAAAAACCACTTCTTTAAACCAGGACCTTTTGGTGAACTAGTTACAAATTATCTTTCAAATGCATATAAAATATTTTCTACTGAGACGCTGAGTTAAAATTTCTGAGCAAATATAAAATATTTAATTGTTTATTGATGTGCAACATACATACAGAAATGCACACAGAAACATTCATGTAAGACTTGATGGATTATAACAGAGCATTAACTTTAACAACTGAGAAATTAAACTAGCTTTACTCATACCAAGAAAATAACTTACTCCCTCTCTCCCTTTTCAAAGGTAATCAAGTTAACATTACAGACAAATTTTGTCTATTTATGCAAGTTTTAACAAAAAAACTATTTTTAACATATAAAAATAAAATAGTATAGTAGATCTGTTATCCAGCTTCAACAACTACTAATCAGGTGTGGTGGCTCACACCTGTAATCCCAACACTTTGGGAGGCTAGGGCAAGTGAATCACAAAGTCAGGAGATCAAGACCATCCTGGCCAACATGGTGAAACCATGTCTCTACTAAAAATACACACACAAAAAATTAGTCGGGGTTGGGGGTGGTGGCATGCACCTGTAGTTCCAGATACTCAGGAGGCTGAGGCAGGAGAATCTCTGGAACCCAGGAGGCAAGAGTTTCAGTGAACCGAGATCACACCACTGAGCTCCAGCCTGGCGACAGAGTGAGACTCCACCTCAAACAAATAAATAAACTCAAAATGAATTAATTTTTGGTTGTTATTAAAATGGAATTTTAAATTTTATTTTTCAGATAGTTTGCTATTAGCATACAGAAAGCTACTACTTTGTTGATTTTCTACAACTTTACTGAATTCGTTTAGTAGTTCTAATAGTTTTTGCTGTAGTGTTTAGAGTTTTTCACATATAAGATTATTTTGTCCAAAATCACAGACCATTTGACTTCCTCCTTTCCAATTAGTATAGCTTTTATTTCTTCCTCTTGCCTATTTTCCTTTGCTAGGACTTCCTACATTGAGTAAGAAGGATGAAAGTGGGGATGCTTTGTCTTGTTCCAGATCTCAGAGAGAAAGCTTTCAGCTTTTCCTTACTCAGTATAATGTTAGCATTGCTTTGTCATAAATGGCCTTTATTGTGTTGAGGCACATACCTTCTATTCCTAACTTGTTGAGAGTTTTCATCATAATGTTGATTTTCATCCAATGCTTCTTCTGCATATGCAAAAGCTACAAAAATTAAAATACCTAATGTAGTGGTTAATACTGGGTGTCAACTTGATTGGATTGGAGGATAGAAAGCATTGATCCTGGGTGTGTCTGTGTGGGTGTTGCCAAAGGAGATGAACATTTGAGTCAGTGGGCTGAGAAAGGGAGACTCACTCTTAATTGGGTGGGCACCGTCTAATGAGCTGCTAGTGAATAGAAAGCAGGCAGAAAAACATGAAAAGGAGAGACTGGCCTAGGCTCCCAGGCTACATCTTTCTCCCGTTCTGGACGCTTCCTGCCCTCAAACATCAGACTCCAAGTTTTTCAGCTTTGGGATGTGGACTGGCTCTCCTTTCTCCTCAAATTTGCAGACAGCCTATTGTGGCATCTTGTGATCTGTAAATTAAAACTTAATAAACTCCCATTTACATATGTGTGTATATATATATTCTCCTATTAGTTCTGTTTCTCTAGGGAACCCTAATACACCTAGCAACAAACTTAACTAAAAAGGTAAAAGATCTCTACACTGAAAACTACAAAATGTGGATAAAAAGTATAAAATACAAATGAATAAATAAAAAATATTTTGTTTATAGACTGGAAGAACACTGTGAATACAGCTACACAGAGTGATCTATGGACTTAACATGATTTTTATCAAAATACCAATGACAATTTTTCACAGAAATAGAAAAAATATTCTATACTTATGTGGATCCACAAAAAACTGTGACTAGACAAAGGAACTTTCAGCAAAATAAGCAAAGTTGAAGGCATCACTTTATCAAACTTAAAAACTTGCTGTAAAGCTATAGTAACCAAAACAGCACTGTACTGGTATAAAAACAAACACGTAGACTAATGTGCCCAATAAGCCCAGAGTTGATTTATGCACCTAAAGCCAATTGATTTTCAACAAAAGTACCAAGAATACACTTTAAGGAAAAGCTAATCTCTTCAATAAATGTTATAGGGCCATTTAAATATTTATATGCAGAAAAATAATACTAGACCCTTGTGCCTTGCCATATATGAAGATCAACTAAAACTAAAGACTTAAATGTAATATGACAAATTATGAAACTCTTAGAGAAAAATGTAGAAAAAATGCTTGATAACATTGGACTGGGAAAGGATTATTAAAATAAGGCTTCAAAACCTAGGCAACAAAATCAAGAATAAGCAAACAACATTATGTCAAACTTAAATACTTTTTCATATTAAAAAAACAACTAAAAGATTGAAGAGACAACTTAGGTGATGAAAGGAAATGTTTTCAGGCTATACATCTGACAAAAGGCTAATATTCAGAATATATAAGAAACTTCAAAATCTCAAAATAAAACACACATAATCTAATTAAAAATATGCAAAAAATCTTAATGATGTTTGTCAAAAAGAGACGCAAAAATGGCTAACTGCAACATAAAAAGAGGCTCTACGTTACTAATAATCAAGGAAATGTTAATCCACACCACAATGGGGTACCACCTCACTCCCATTAGAATGGGTGTAATAAAAACAAATAAATAAATAAATAAAACAAGTAGTAGTGAGGATATAAAAAAAGAGTGGACGTATACATTGTTGGTGGAATTGTAAGTTAGTATGGCCATTATAGAAAACAATATGGAAGTTTCTGAAATAAATTAAAGATATATCTATTATATGATCCAGTAATTTTACTCTTGGGTGTATATCCAAAAGAAAGGATATCACTGTGTCAAAAAGGTATTTGCATTCCCATGTTTATTACAGAACTATTTATAGTAGCTGACATATGGAATCAATTGAAATGTACAGCAACAGATAAATGGATAAAGAAAATGTGCTATATATATATACAGTGAATATTCAGCCATAAGAAAGGATAAAATTCTGTCAGTTAAAACAGCATGGATGAACCTTGAGGATATCATGTTAAGTAAAATAAGCCACATAGAGAAACACAAATACTTTATGATCTTATTATCTCACTCATTTGAGGAGTCTGAAAAAAAGGGTTGATATAAGCAAAGAATACAACAGGGGTTACTAGAGACTGAAGCAGAAGGATGGGGAAAGGCTGTTTAACAGGTATTGGGTTACAATTACATAGGAGAAATAAGTTTTTGTTTTCTATTACACAGTAGAGTAATAATAATTAATGAAAAGTGTTGCATATTACAAAATAGCTAAAAGGGACCAGTTATGGTGGCACATTCCTGCAATTCATACCTTTTGGGAGACTGAGGTAGGAGAATCACTTGAAGGCAGAGGTTCAAGACCAGCCTGGACAACAAAGTGCAACCCCATCTCTATGAAAAATAAAAACATTACCCAGGCATGGTGGCAGGTTCCTGTAGTCTCAGTTAATTAGGAAGCTAAGGTTCAAAGATGGTTTGAGGTTACAGTGAGCTATGATTGCACCACTGCACTCCAGTCTGGGTATTAGAGCAAGATCCTGTTTCTAAAAAAAATTAACAAATAAAGATAAAATAAAATAGCTAGAGAAGAAGCTTTTGAATGTTCTCACCACAAAAATAACAAATGCATGAGGCAATAAATATACTAAGCACTCTGATTTTTATCATTATACAACATATATATATATAAAATTGTTTCCCCAAAATATGTACAATTGCACGTGTCAATTTTAGAAAATGAATGAAGACTATAATGTAAAACCTGTAGCTGTAAAATTCCTAGCACAATACAGAAGGGTGAAGCTTCATGACAATTGGTCTTGACAATAATTTGGGGGAGGTAATATCAATGGATCAGACAACAAAAGCAAGGGAATACACATGGTACTAAATCAGTGTGTCAAAAATATCCCAAACAGGCAAAGCAGAACATGGAATAGATATTTGCACATTTATGTACATTGTAGTATTACTCACAAACATACTACCTGGAAGCAAATGTGCCTTTAAGAATGAGTAGATTCAAAAAACAGTGCACTTATCTGCACTGGGATAGCATTCAGTCTTAAAAATAAGGAAATCTTGAAAAGTACTACACTAAGGACAAATCTTGAAAACATTCTTAACGTAAAATAAGACACTCAAAAAGGAAGACTGCATAATTACACTTATGTAAAATATTTAGTCAAACTCATAGAAACCACGTGTTGTAGTCTCAGCAGTGCACCAAGATGTCACAGTCTCTCATCTGAGATAATACCCAGAGTCCTTTGTTCTACCTCTAAGGAGATTAGGGAGCGTGAATACGAAGGTGAGGTTAGAGTGAAAGTTTAATAAGCAAGAAAAGAAAGTTCTTTGACAGCAGAGATAGATGTCTGAACGGGGTACCCTCTATAAGGCTGGGGTCCAGGGTTTTTATGGACTGGGAAGGGAAGGGAAGGGAAAGTGCCTAGTTCACAGGCTGTCTTGAAAAACAAGTGGCTCAGCTTGGCCCAGGACTTTGGCCTGGGATCAATCAGGAGCTGAAGGGATGATTCATAGATTCTGCTTAGCTTGACCCAGGACTTATCAGAAGCTAAGGTGAAAACTTGACCCAGGAGCTTGGCCCGGGAGCAATCAGAGGCTGAAGTTAATATTCACAGAGGTCAGACTTACAGTCCAAATAAAGGAGAGTGTTGACCGGAATGCTTCAGAGCCCACTGTGGTCATGCCCACAAAAGGAGAAGAAACTATTGCCTGGGAGCCCACTGACTGTACAAAGGAAAAAGGCATTTCTTTTTTTCTTTTCTTTTCTTTTTTTTTTGGGGGGGGGGATGTAGTTTTGTTCCTGTTGCCCAGGCTGGAGTGTAATGGTGTGATCTCAGCTCACAGAAACCTCCGCCTCATGGGTTCAAGCGATTCTCCTTCCTCAGCCTTCCAAGTAGCTGGGATTACAGGCATGCAGCATCATACCTGGCTAATTTTGTATTTTTGGTAGAGACAGGGTTTCCCCATGTTGGTCATGCTGGTCTCATACTCCTGACCTCAGGTGATCCACCCACCTCTGCCTCCAAAATTGCAGGGATTACAGGCATGAGCTGCTGTGCCTGCTCAAAGGCATTTCTATGCCAGGTTGATTTTGTTCCTTTATCTGAGTGAGCTGGAGGTTTGTGCAAGTTTTTAACCAAATGGGCCAGAGGTTTTTCTATCTGTGCAGCCGTGGGCATGACTTCAAGCACAACACCATGTACTAGTTCCCTTGTTAGTGCCTGCTGCTTGATTTTTTCCAGGCTTTTTTTTTTTTTTTTTTTTTTTTTTAATGTTATGCAGGGATGAGGCACTGACCCAAGGGCCAGGGACTTTCCATGGACCCTTCTCTTGCTATGTACCTAAGGCAAGTTAACTAAGTTCCTTCAAAAGTAATGAGTATTCACTTTTGCTTTAGTGAGACAAAAATTATCTGAAACCTATTGCAAAACAATAGAACTATACTTACCACTTCTAAACCATATACTTAAAATGTTAGACATGACAATGACATGTTTTTAACTACAATTAGAAATTTAAGACTACCTAAAATGCACAGTTACAAAATCTTTCAAACACCACCTTTAAATAACAAAAAGTTCTTCTCACATAATTATATAGATTTAAACTATAAGTAGATTGTGAATTTAAGATTATTTCCTGGACTACTCACTTAGACAGAATAACCACTAGAAACCAAGAAAAGAGGGAAATTTATAGCACTAATATCCACATCAAAAAGCTAGAAAGGGCTGGGCATGGTGGCTCATGGCTGTAATTATAGCACTTTGGGAGACTGGGGCAGGCAAATCACTCAAGGCCAGGTGTTCAAGACCAGCCTGGCCAACATAGCAAAACCCCATCTCTACAGGAAATACAACAATTAATTGGGTGTGGTGATGTACATCTGTAATCCCAGCTACTCGGGAGGCTGAGACAGCAGAAATCACTTAAAACCAAGAGGTGGAGGTTGCAGTGAGTCGAGGTCATGCCACTGTACTCCAGCCTTGGTGACAGAGTGACACTCTGATGAAAGGAAAAAAAAAAAAACTAGAAAGATCTAAAGTTAACAGCCTAACATCTCAATTAAAAGAACTAGAAAACGAAGAGAAAATGAACCTGAAAGCAAGCAGAAAACAAGAAATAACCAAGATCAGAGTTGAGTTGAAGGAGATAGAGGCACTGAAAACTCTTCCAAAAAAAAAAAAAAAAAGTCAACCAATCCAGTAGGTGGTTTTTTGAAAAATAAAATAAAATAAAATAGATGGAAAACTATATAGGCAAATAAATAAGAAAAGAGAGAAGAATCAAACTCAATTAGAAATAATAAGGGAGATATCACTGATCCCACAGAAATATGAACAACCATCAGAGAATACTAGAAACACCTCTATGCACATAAACTAGAAAATCTAGAAGAAATAGACAGTTTCCTTGCAAAATAAATCCTCCCCAAGACTGAACCCTGAATAGATCATTAATGTGTTCTGAAATTGAGGCAGTAATAAATAGCCTACCAACCAAAAAAAAAAGCCCATGACTAGATGGATTTGCAGGTGAATTTGACCAGAGTTACAAAGAGGAGATGGTATCCTTTCTCCTAAAACTATCTAAAAAATATTGAAGACAAAGAAGTTCTCTCTAACTCATTCTATCAGGCCAGCGTCATCCTGATACCAAAACCTAGCACAGATACAACAACAACAATAGCAACAAAGCATCGTGCCTATATCCTTGATGAATACTGTGCAAAAATCCTCAATATAATACTGGCAAATCAACTATAGCAGCACATTAAAAAGTGCATCCACCACAATCGAGTTGGCTTTGTGCCCAGGATGCAAGGTAGGTGCAACACACGCAAATCAATAAATGTGATTTATCACATAAAGAGAACTAAATACAAAAACCACAAGATTATCTCAATAGATGCAGAAAAAGCATTCAATAAAATTCAACATTCCTTCAGGTTTAAAATTCTCAATAAACTAGGAACTGAAGAAACATACCTCAAAATAATAAGAGCCATATACAACAAACCCACAGCCAACATCATACTGAATATGCAAAAGCTGGAAGCGTTCCCCCTGAAAACTGGCAAAAGAAAAGGATGCCCTTTCTCACCACTCCTGTTCAAAATCGTATCAGATGCCTTGGCCAGGAAAATTAGGAAAAAGAAATAAAGAGTATTCAAATAGAAAGAGAGGAAGTCAAGTTATCTTTGTTTGCAGGTGACCTGATCCTATATTTAGAAAATTTCATTGTCTCAGCCCACAAGCTTCTTAAGCTGATAAGCAACATCAGCAAAATCTCAGGATATAAAATCAATGTGTAAAAGTAGCTAGCATTCCTATACACAAACAACAGGCAAGCAGGGAGCCAAATCATGAATGAACTTTCATTCACAATTACTGCAGAGAGAATAAAATACCTAGGAACACAGCTAAGAAGGAAAGTGAAGGACCTCTTCAAGGAGAACTACAAACAATTGCTCAGAGAAATCAGAGTGGGCACAAAACTAATGGAGAAACATTCCATGCTCACGGACAGGAAGAATCAGTATCATGAAAACGACCATATTGCCCAAAGTAATTTATAGATTCAGTGCTATTCCCATTAAATTACTATTGACATTCTTTACAGAATTAGGGAAAAAAAACTTTTAAAATTCATATGGAACCAAAACAGAGCCCAAATAGCCAAGCCAACCCTAAGGAAAAAAAAAAAAAAAAAAAAGCTGGAATCATCACTCTACCTAACTTCAAACTATACTAGAAGAGTACAGTAACCAAAACAGCATGGTACTGGTATAGAAACAGACAGATAGACAAATGAAACAAAATAGAGCCACAAACCTGCAACAATCTGATCTTTGACAAAGTCAACAAAAACAAAGAATTAGGGAAAGGGCTCCCTATTCAATAAATGGTGCTAGGAGAACTGGCTATCCATATGCAGAGAATTAAAACTGGAACCCTTCCTAACACTATATATAAAAATTAAGTCGAGATGGATTAAAGACTTAAATGTAGAACTCAAAACTACAAAAACCCTAGAAGAGAAAATCTAGATGATACCATTCAGGATATAGACATGGGTAAAGATTTTATAACAAAAATGCCAAACGAAATAGCAACAAAAGGAAAAACAGACAAATCAGGTCTAATTAAACTAAAGAGCTTCTGAAGAGCCAAATAAACTATCATCAAAGCTAACAACATAGAGAATGGGAGAAAAATTTTGCAACCTATCCATCTGACAAATGTCTAATATCCAAAATCTACAAGGGACTTAAACAAAATTTACAAGAGAAAAACAACCCCATTAAAAAGGATATGAAAAGACATATCTCAAAAGAAAACATACATGTGCCCGACAAACATGAAAAGCTCAACATCACTGATAATTGGATAAATACAAATCAAAACCACAATGAGATGCCATCTCACACCAATTACAATGGCTATTAATAAAAAGTCCAAAACAACAGATGCTGGTGAGGTTGTGGAGAAAAGGTAACACTTTTACACTGTTGGTGGGAGAGTAAATTATTTCAAGCATTGTGGAAGAGAGTGTGGAGATTCCTCAAAGACCTAGAAGCAGAAATACAATTTGACCCAGCAGTACTATTACTGGGTATACACCCAAAGGAATATAAATCATTCTATTTTAAAAAATACATGTACACACATATTCACTGCAGCACTATTTACAATAGCAATGTCAGGTAATCAATCTACATGCCCATCAATGATAGACTGGAAAAAGAAAATGTGGTACATATACACCACGGAACACTATGAACCCATAAAATATAATGAGATGATGTCTCCTTCAGGGACATGGTTGGAGTTTGAATCCATTACTCTCAGAAAAGTAATGCAGGAACAGAAAAACAAACAAACAAACAAAAAAACCACTTATTATTCTCACTTATTAGTGGAAGGAGGTCAGTGAGAACACAGGGACACATCAGGAAGAACAACACACACTGGGCACCTGTTTCATGGCATGGGGGAGGGGAGGGTGAGCATCAGGAAGAATAGCTGTGGATGCTGGGCTTGGTACCAGGGTGATGAGATGATCTGTGCAGTAAACCACAATAGCACACGTTTATCTATGTAAGAAACCTGCATATCCTGCACATGGACCCCTAAACTTCAAATAAAAGTTGAAAAAAAATGCCTATCTGGTGTATTCTCTATGTTAGACCCAAACTGAGGATCCAGAAGCTGCCACTGGGGGAATCAGGGCTGGGGGCACCCTGGGAAGCCACTCCCTACAGGCCGCCTCCCTTCCTGGCCAGTGATGGAAATGAGAGGGGGAATGTGAACAGCGGTGGAAGTCAGACTCTTGGGAACTAAAGCAGGCCCTGGCCCATGTCCCCCAGCCCAGCCCAGACAGTGTGCCCACCAGTCTTCCCCACCCAGTCAGCCCAGCCATCAGGATTGTTAGATGGAACATGGCTCCATCATCACCTAGGCATGTAGGGAAGATGCCCTGGTCCTTACCAAGCAAGGCCTGGTTTCCAAAGTCCTCTCCTAAGAGCCTTCATGTTTGTCACATCTTACAAGGCCCCTTTCTGCCGTTCTTGCACCCAGCATGTTGGCCAGTCAAGTTCCCTGACTGAGCTCTCCACACATAAGGAGGAAGCCAACACCACTGCTAAATCAGATCATCTCCAGGGTCTCCAGTATCAGTTATATCAGATCCCAGGAACTTACCTGCTCCCAAGGTGACAGAGGAAGATCAAGGAAGGATCTGTATGGTCACTGACCTGGATGAAACCCTTGTGCATAGCTCCTTTAAGCCAATCAGCAATGCTGACTCCCTAGTGCCTGTAGAGATTGAGGGGACCACTCACCATATCCACGTGCTGAAGAGGCCTTATGTGGGTAAGTTCCTTAGATGGGTAAGTTCCTGAGATGAATGGAGGAACTCTTTAAATGTGTTCTCTTCATTCCAACCTGGATAAGTATGCAGATCCTGTGACAGGTCCGCTGGACTGGTGTGGGGTGTTCTGGGGCTGCCTATCCCATGAGTCGTGTTTGTTCCACTAGGGCTGCTATGTCAAGGACCTCAGCCAACTGGGGATGGACCTGAAGAAAACTCTCATCCTGGACAACTCGCCTGCTTCTTACATCTTCCACCCAGAGAATGCAGTGCCTGTGCAGTCCTGGTTTGATAACACGACTGATATCAACTGCTGAACCTGTCATCAATCTTTGAGGAGGTGAGTGGAGCAGAGAGCATCTACATTAGCCTTGTACAGCAGTGGGCCCTAAGCCTTCCCTGCTTCCCAGCAGTGACTATCACAATGGGGGACTTTCACACCCTATGCCTTTATGATCAGCCTGACAGAGTGGAAGATGGAGCACCTAGCCTCATGGGCATGGAAAGAATGAGAAGTGATTGAAAAGAGCTTTAGGACAGCTTAGATGCTGAGTGGGTGAATGCCAGACCAAGGATGCCCAGAGCTACCTGCCAACAAATTGTTGGGTTCCCGAGATGTGTGTGTGAGAGAAAGAAAGAAAGCATGCGTGTTTTGCCATGAACTGTGGCCCCACATGTAGAGTGTTTCAGTGGGGGAGAAACGGCAAGACCAAGACTTTTCTCAAGTTAGCTTGTCTCCTCTCCTGTCACCCTACGAGCCACTGAGTTCCAAAGGGATGAAGACTATTGAACACTCCATTGCAAATCTGGTCTTTCCTCAGTGTTGCAAGGCCTATGCCAAGGAGAAAGGAAGGGTATGCCTTTTGGTGTTCCAGGCACACATCTTTCTGAAATATTTCTCCAGCCAGTTGTTGCAGACAAAAGTTGACATTTCAGGGAAGATGGAGACTTATGTCTAGGCCAGTACTCAAGTCATCAAGTCTTGTGGCCCAAAGGCTACGCTTACTTACCTCCAGCCAAGTGCCAGAGATGGATCATTTCTGCATCTCCCCAAGGCTCAGGTTGTCTCCCTGCCCTACAAGAGAACAGATAAATGATTTCTGTTCTTTTGACTCTGTTTCAAAATTATCTTTCAACTACAAAAAGACTATCCAAAACTGAAAAAAAAAAAAAAGGAAAAAAAGATGTCATACTTACATAGTTGAAAAACACATAGGTATGTCTATAAGCAACAGACATGGTTAATTCACATATAAATTAAACATCACATTGTTGTAAAGTGTACCGAGTTAAAAATTATCATTCAACTCATAATATCAAGCTTTAAAAGCAAAAATACAATTCACCAATCTGAGAAAACATACCCCCTCCAGAAAAGAAACAAAATAACACAGAATTGAAAATAAGAGGAGACTTTAATGCATAAAATCCTGAATACAGCATAGATATACAATGAAAAGTAATTCTTTAGATATCTACAGCTATTAACTGTGTGTACTCATGAAAAGCAGACATTTCAAGTCATTGGCATTTAATAAATTGCAGTACAATTATACAGAAAATATATTACAATCATTAACAACAGGTTCTAATGAGAAGATTTTAATAAATAAGCACTAAAAAGACAGGTGAATTTTATTATGTTCTCAATATGTTGCTACTATTCTTACCACAAAATGTAATAAAACTATATGACTATAATATAGCTTTCAGGAGCTAAAAAGTTTTATATTTTCAATTAAAAGAACAACATAAATTTTGCAAAAAACGAGCATTACTGAGGTATAAAGTAAATATTTGGAATTAAAATATAACATCATTTAGATACAGACTAAAAAAAGAATATAAATTTTAATGATTCCTTTCTGCCTACTGTGGGCTTAAAATTACAACAAAAAATTTTAATAAATATGTAGCACCTACAAGAAATTTTATTTACAACTTACATAATGTGTAAATTTGAACAATTTATTTTACAACTTTTGAATCTAAAAATCACAAGCTTGACATGCATTTCAGAAAGTGAAACATAAAGGAGAGTAACATAAGCAAGAGGACAGAATGGGAGGTCCTGCATGCACATCCCACACAACATAATGCGACAGCCACAGCAAACATAAGTGCATTTATGAAAACCTTGGGATCCAGTTCAGAGTTTGTGACACCCAGATGGAGGCAAAGACCAAGGAAGACATCTTCAGAGGGTAAGCACTTGACTGTAGCAGGACGAGCCGCAGACAAAACTCCTCAGACACCGGATTAAAGAAGGAAGAGGTTTTTTATTCAGCCGGGAGCCTCGGCAGACTCGCGTCTTAAGAGCTGAGCTCTCCGAGAAAGAAATACTTGGCCTTTTTAAAGGCTTACAACTTTAAGGGGTCCACGTGAAAGGGTCGTGATAAATTGAGCAAGTGTGGGAAACGTGACTGGGGGGCTACATGCATCAGCTAACAGAACAGAAAGTTTTACAATGTTTTTTCATACAGTCTCTGGAATTTACAGATAACACAAGTAGTTTAGGCCAGGGGTTGATGTTATTCTTATTACTTTGTTTAACTCCTAGGACTGGGTGGTGGTGCCAAGGTTGTCTGGCTATTTATCTTACTTTTGTTTCTCTCTCTCTTTTCTCCTGTCTTGTGAACTAGGCAAGGTGGGGGGAGGAGGGCAGCAGGAGTAGTAGTGGTCTCCTTCCTTATCCCCCACTTTGAGAATTTTCACTAATTGGTGGCAGTTCTCACTTTTATTTTTACTTTCTGAGTCTCTTTGCAAGACAGAACAATAGTGGTTTCTGTAATATACTTATGCTGAAGCTTTCTGATGAACCATAGTAGCTATAAAACCTTTTATCATTTGAAGGAACAAGTGTAACACACAGGGGAGCTGCAAGTAACTTTCTATTACCAGTAACATACGTATAATGAGGGTGTTAAATTTTTATAGCTGGAAACTGTTTTCTAAATGAAGACCTAGGATCAAACCTGTGTTAAACCTGTACAGGCACATGTATCAACTTTGTCATGTCCTAAGCAGGTTAGTTTTGTCACTGGGTCTTAAAAGCTTTTTAGCGAGTAACACAGTATATTTTAATAACAGAAGTTTTTCAGAGCCAGATGCTTGAACTTGAGGCATCTGTTTGGGGAAAGAGTTAAAGTAAAGTTGTCTTGAGGCATTCACTCTTTTGCTTCTCAAAGCCATTGGTCTCTTATGTTAGCCTTTTAATAAGCTTAACATGAAGAAACGTCTAGGCTGCCAGCAATGTTTTCAGCCAACTGAGAAAATAGGCTTTTTTTCTGCTTTTACTAAAGAAAGAGGTTCTACTAAGGAACCTCTAAAGGAAGAGGTTCTGGTACCTTCTGGTTTATATGTTTAAAGAATGACTGTAAGACCCGGAATTGTTGCTGGGCTGGCCGAGTTTGGGTTTCCTAAGTAGTATGTGTACAGTGGGGACACCTATATAGGTGTTTCTTCTAGCATGGTTATGGAGGGGTAACAACAACAAAACAACGTACAGCAAGGACAAAAGAGGTCCTTACCTAGGAAAAAGGTTGAATACAGTGACAGAACAATAGGAAAACAGTATTACAGGAAAACTATTAGTCTTAAGATTTTTAACTACATTTACTTGCTTGATGAGTCCTCAAGCTTCGGCGGTGTGTAGACTAGTCAGCCTCCTGAGTGACCAGAGCAGGGCTGTCGTCATCAGCAGTAGCTTGGTCTCATCTCAGGATCAGCTGGGTTGGATAATCTGTGTCCAGCTAGCTTGTCCACTTCTCCTGAGCTGCCGGTGTTAGTTGACTGTGGTGGATCCAAGACACAACACCTGTAACTTTAACAGCAGTGGCAGTGGACAAGGTTACAGTATAGGGCCCATCCTATATGGGTCATAGAAAAATTAGATTTTACTTTAAACAGAGTCACTAGATTTAAAGGGGTGTCAGACTTATAGGCATTTTCATTTATTTTATTATGAACACTTTGTATGGCTATTTTTAAAGCCTGCATTTGCTTTCTTAAGGTTAATTTCTTTAGTTTCTGGCAGTCACCTTTAATTTGACCTACGATTTGGGGGTGGCCAACCAAACAAAATTTTATAGGGCAAATACCTAGTTTGTTTGGTGGGGGTGCACCTGACTCAGAGGAGGACCATAGGCAAAAACTTAATTTTATCTTAAATGAGCAAACAAGTACTAGCACGTACAATAGTCTCCAGCATGGGGCAGTTCTGTAAATTCTATAAGCAAGTTTTCACAAGGTATGGCTTTTCTTACTGTTTAAGTTACTTAGAGGGGGTTTTCCTCCCCATTCCCCCTTTGTAACTCTATTTAGTGGCTTAGCCTTCAGTGAGTTACTGGAATCCAGATACGGCAGAATCTTGCTGCTTTTAACTTTTAATGTGACCATGGGCTCCTGGGAGCCTAATGAAAAGGTGCTTAGTCCGCCCTAGTCTTTATATTCTTCAGCTCCTGTCAGTCTGATCAGATTAGTATTTGGTTCCTACAAGGTGCGGCAGCCCTTGGCTGATGGCCTCTTTGAACATTTACCTTTTTAGTGTCCTTTCCTTTTGCATCTCGCACATTAATCTCTCTCTAGCCTTGTCCGGCTCTTGAATCCTTGCCTAACTTGACTGCTTTTACATTTACATCCACATCCACGTCTTCTCACATGACTAATTTCTCTTTTTTTTTACACTTAATGGTAGTCTTTTTCTTTGTGCTCTTTTTCAGTTTACTGATGTCCAAGCCTGGTCCCAGAGGTCAGGCCTGCTAGAGTAAACTGAGTCCAACAGTTCTACACAATCATGCTTGACAGGGCTCTCTGATACTGGGAGCAAGGGGGTGGGTTCAGGGTGTTACAAACTTCAATAGTTATATGGGGATTTTCACAGAGCAAACTTTGGTACTTGGTGAGTCTAGCATTAGTTAACCAATGATGTCCTTTAGTATTCAATAAAGTCACTACAGCATGGGGGGTCTTTATGTTCAAGTTTTGCCCAAGAGTCAGCTTATCTGCTTCTTGTACTAGTAGAGCAGTTGCTGCCAAGGCCCTCAAACGTGGGGGCCATCCTTTAGAAACCCCATCTAGTTGTTTACAGAGGTAGGCCACCGGCCTCAGCCACAGACCCACAGTTTGGGTTAAAACTCCAACTGCCATCTTTTCTCTCTCTGACACATACAATGTAAAAGGTTTTGTCAGATCGGGTAGCACCAAGGCTGGGGCTGACACAAGTTTTTCCTTTAACTCATGAAAAGCTTGCTGTTGTTGGGATCCCCATTCAAAAGGTTCCCGGTCCCCCCCTTTGTGACCTCATACAAAGGCTTGGCTAATATTGCAAAGTTTGGGATCCACAGTCTGCAAAATCACACAGCTCCTAAGAATTTTCTCACTTGCCTTCTGCTCTTAGGCTACGGTAGATTGCCAATGACCTGCTTTCCTTCTGATCCCAGGCTGCGCTCCCCCTGTTGGATAGTAAATCCCAGGTAATGTACCTGCTGTCAGCAGATCTGAGCTTTTTTCTTGGACACTTTATACCCACAGTCCTCCAGGTGCCAGAGTAGGGCATCTGTTCCCTTGGCACACCCGACCGCCATGGGGTGTCCCAGCAGAAGGTCATCAACGTACTGGAGCAACACGCAGCCTAGGTCTCTGGTGCGAAACTTCTGGAGATCTCAAGACAATGCCTCCCCGAAGATGATGGGGGAGTTCTTGAACCCTTGGGGAAGCCAGGTCCAAGTGTACTGAGTAATGACACCTGATTCCGGATCTTCCCACTGAAAGGCAAACAGCTTCTGGCTCTCAGGGACTAATCTGATGCTAAAGAAAGTGTCTTTCAGGTCCAAGCAGGTGAACCAGGTGTCCTCAGGTGGCAGCAACCCAAACAATGTGTACGGGTTAGGTACTGTTGGATGTAAAGTCACTGTAGCTTGATTAACCAAGTGCAAATCCTGTACTGGCCTGTAGTCCTTGGTCCCTGGCTTGGGAACTGGCAGGAGGGGAGTATTCCATGGAGACTGACAAGAAACTGTAATTCCAAAGGTTCTTAGGTGCTTGAGATGGACCTGGATACCTTCAAGAGCTTCTCTGGGGACTGAGTACTGTTTTTGCCTAACTAGCTGTGCCCAGGCTTAACTTCTATAAGTACGGGGGCTTGGTTGACTGCCAACCCTGGGGGGTTGTCTTCCACCCACACTTTTGGCCACCACTTAGCCAGAGCTGGTCTTATCTCCTGGCTCAGCTCAGTTAAGAAAAGTCTCCATTCATCCTCTCAGGGTACCGTAAGGGTCATAATGACTCCCGTTACAGGTCAGTTTAGCAGCAAAGAGCCATGCTCTGTAAAAGAGATAGTGGCTCTCAGCTTGCTAAGCAAGTCCCTTCCCAACAAGGGAAAGGGACAGTCAGGCATGTATACAAAAACTGGTGAATCACTTTATGTCCTCCTACAGTGTAAGTCTGAGGCAAGCAGAAAGCTTGCTTTGCTGAAACCTCCGTGGCTCCAATTATGTCAATAGTCTTTTTGGATAAGGGGGCGACTGGGGTGGTTACTACAGAATGTTCAGCACCAGTATCTACAAGGAAATCAATGTCTTTATCTCCGACTGTCATCCTGACCATACGCTATTTGGGGGCACTTGAGCCGGGTCCCCCTCAGTCCAATAACCCTTCTGCCAGGTTGAGCAGGGCCTCTTCCTCCTTGTCTAGGGCCTCCTGCTCTGAGTCTCCTTGTTTTCCTTTTAGCTGAGGGCATTTGTTCTTCCAATGTCCCATTTCTTTACAATAAGCACACTGGTTACTCTTAGGGGCATTTGTACCTCAGTTTTGTGTCATAAACCAGCTGCCAAGGGAGGGTTTTCTCCGGAGACTTTACCTCCTTTCTTGTCTACTCTGAGTGGCCTAGGGACATGTTTGTCTTGTGGAGGCGCAAGCACTGTGGGCTCAAGAGTGGGGAGCCTCTCTCCCTGGTAAGGGGAGGGCACCACTGGGATCAATGGTGCCATCTCCTGCAATGGATCTTCTGATGTTGGGTCAAACAGAACTTCAGGAGTTGATTTCCCACAGTGAGTGGAGTGAGATCCTTCCTTGGCTGTCTGTCCCTTTGCTACTAGCACTGCTGCTGCTCGCCCTCTTAGCCACTGTGGGGTGTCTAGCACCAGTTGTAACCAAGTGTCTATCTATGGGAACTGGTCTGAGTGTCCTGACTTACCAGTTACCTTGTGCCATACCTTAGAACAAGGAACCTGACCAGGCTTCCTACTGATGGCCAACCCACTTCTAATGTTGGCCAATCTATTTTACACAAAGTTCTAAGTTTTTCTGGTGTCATAGTAACCCCATAGTCTCCATTAAATCTCTTCTTAGAATTTTTTCAACATAGTTCCTAGTGGAGTGGGCTCACTTTGTGTCTGACCCATGTTTCCTCAAGACAAAGCACCACGCTCACACCACACACACACCACAAAACAAAGAATGGGTAAAAAGGGTGCACACACACATTTTCAGTTTATACCAAACCAGAATCAAAAGCAAAATCAGACTATCCAGAAATCAGAGCCAGGTCAAAACCAAAACCAAAGTATCAAACAATTCAAGTCAAGTCAAAAACTAAAACCAAAGTATCAAGCAATCAATTCAAGTCAAAAACAAAAACCAAAGTGCTGGTACAGGCATGCCATGGGTGATCAGGCCACGCTTCCACTCAAATGGAGTTGGCAAGTTCTAAAGACTAGTCTTACCAAGTTTCAGATGTCCGGACTTAAAGTGCCAGTTCCTTCCCGGTGTTCAGCCACTATGTTGATCCTCCATGGGGGCCTGCTGTACACTGCTCTGAGGAGACGTTCCACCAGGGCAAATGCCTACCCAGGAGTGCTCTCAGGATCTGCATCACTCAAGCTGGCCAGAGTCCCCCACAGGGACATTCTACAGGGCAGGCATAAGCTGCCTAAGGGGCTGCCTTGACCATCTGTTAATCACCTCACTTCCTGGTCAGGGAACCAAGAAATGTAGCAGGACAAGCCACAGACAAAACTCCTCAGACACTGAATTAAAGAAGGAAGAGGTTTTTTATTCAACCGGGAGTGTCAGCAGACTGACATCTTAAGAGCTGAGCTCCCCATGAAAGAAATATTTGGCCTTTTTAAAGGCTTACAACTTTAAGGGGTCCACGTGAAAGGGTCGTGATAAATTGAGCAAGTGTGGGAAACGTGACTGGGGGGTACATGCATCAGCTAACAGAACAGAAAGTTTTACAATGCTTTTTTCATACAGTCTCTGGAATTTACAGATAACACAAGTAGTTTAGGCCAGGGGTTGATGTTATTCTTATTACTTTGTTTAACTCCTAGGACTGGGTGGTGGTGCCAAGGTTGTCTGGCTATTTATCTTACTTTTGTTTCTCTCTCTCTTTTCTCCTGTCTTGTGAACTAGGCAAGGTGGGGGGAGGAGGGCAGCAGGAGTAGTAGTGGTCTCCTTCCTTATGACCAAGTGGCAGACTTGCCAATCATGGTCCCGGCTTCAAAACAGAACACTGCCACATCTTACTTTAGACTTGGCTATAACTTATTTGGCTTTGGTCCGGCCACTGCAACAATCTGCCAAAAACCCAAGAGAATTCATACTCACATGAGATTTCGGTGACAGGCTTGCAGAACTTTGTTGTTTCTGTGTCCCTGAATCAGGCAAAACACACATCCTTTATTTCTCTAGCCATGGTCTGCAAGAAATCTTCACATTGATATGATGAAATGCTAACTAACTATATGAAAAATAATAAAATATACATATCACTAAAAATGGTAAATACATCCTGAAATTCAGAATACTTTAAATTGTTATCATCTTAAACTGGACTGTTAAAATACAAGATGTTTTATGTAAGTCTCATGATAACCATTAGAAAAAAAAAATGTAGTAAAGAAAAAGAGAAAGGAATTAAAACATATAAAAACAAAACATTGGATATGGTGGCTCCTGCTTATAATTCCAACACTTTGGGAGGCCAAGGTGGAAGAATAATAAGCTCCAGAGTTTGAGACCAACCTTAGTAAAATGAGGAAACCTTTTTTTCTACAAAAAAAGTTAGCTGGGTGTTGTGGTACCCATCGGTAGTCCAAGCCACTTGGGTGGCTAAGGTGGGAGGATTGCTCCAGCAGAGGAGGTTGAGGCTACAGTGAGCTGTGATGTGCCACTGCACTTCAGTCTGAGCAAGAAAGCATAAGTTTGCCTCAACAAAAATCAACAATACCACAGGAAAGACAGAACAAGAAAATAAGAAGCAAATGTAAAATGGACAGAAAACTACATACAATAGTAACCGCTTACCTATCACTACTTTACATATAAAAAGATTAATTTATCTACTAAACAGATACTGTTATAGACTGAATGTCATCTCCAAACTTTAGGAGAAAATTTAATAGCCAATGTGATAGAATTAAGAGATGGAACCCTTAAGAATTAATTAAAATATAAGCACTTTGCCCTCATGAATGGATTAATGGTCTTGTAATGGGAATGGGCTAATTATAACGAAAATGGGTCTGTTATAAAAAAAAAAAAAAAACACAAAACAAAACAAAACTCTCTCTCCCTGACATCTTTGGCCAAGTTATTAACCAGCAACAAGACTTTCGATACATAGTAGTGTCATGTTCTTTTGCCTTCCCAGCCTCCAGAATCATGACTCAAATAAATTTCTATTGTTTATTAATTACCAGTCTGTGATATTATGCTATTGCAGCAGAAAAGAGACTAAAACAGACAGGGTGGATGAATGAATCTTTTAAACCCTATAATATGCTGCATACAGGAGATTCACTTCTGAATTAAGAGCATTGGCTAAAAGTGGAAGGATAGAAAACGATATTCCATGCAAATAATAACCAAGGGAGTGCATTGGTAGTTAAGCTTAAATTAGACAAAATAGACTTTCTAACAACATCTGTCACAAGTATGAAATGAGTTTACCATATAATAATAACAGAGGTTAATTTGTCAAGAGAATATTACTATATATATTTATATATCCAAAAGTGAGGCTTCTAAATATAAAAAGCAAATATTGACAGAACTGTAGGGAGAAGTAGAAAGAAATCCAATAATAGAAAACCTTAATGAAATATACAATAAAGGACAAATAGTTGATAGCATTGTAAATTGGCAAGGGGAAGTTGGCCTCATTTGTTGCATTTGAGAATGTGACAAAGTGGGAACTTATACAGCAAGCCTGAGTTAAGCTGGAAATCAGGGTGGTCGATTAGAGGTCCCGCTTACCATATATTAGAAAAACACAGGGGAAAGCCATTACTCCTCTGGAGTGTTAAAATAATTAAAGAGCAGAAAATTAGACTAAAGTGGCTGTAATGCCCTGTGTTCATAGGTTTAAAAAAAAAAAAATCTAAAACCTAACTCAAATACCTTTCTTAAAAATCACTATTCAGGCTGAAACAAAATGCAGTCTTAACCAATTATACACCTGCAATTAACCTCTGATTATATCACCAGGAAATTTCCATCTGGATAGTTCAAATAGGGCGACTACATAACTGTAACCAGTTTTTGAACTTGGGTTGCTTTCTTTCTTACGCACCTTATAAAAGCCTTTCCTTCATGCCCCTTGGGTGGACCACAAATCATGGCTGGGTGCTTTCCATTTCACCAATCGCTGTTTGCTCAAATAAACTGGTTAACGTTTTAACACGGACTCCCGTTAAGTTTTAACAAGAGAGACTGGGGACCTCACGGGCCGCAGCTCCTGCCAGGCACACACCCAGCGGCGGCCCTGATGACCCACCTGGCATCCCTGAACACTCTGGGAAATTCTCAGGGCTGTGGGCGCAGAGCAGGGCGCTGCCGAAAGACTGGACCGGACGAGAGGGGAGGGTCGCGGGGGTGCCCGCTGCTGGCCCAGAGGCCATCTTGCAGCCACAGGGGACTGAGGGCTAAGCTGCCGGAGACCCGGATCTGACTGTGGGGAGGCCGGTAACGCCGGTTTCACAGATCACTTTCCCCTCTCGGGATGCCTAACTCTGCATACTCACCATTTTCCAGCTTCCGGGACGTCCGGGCAACTTAACTATGCGTCCCCAAGGATCCACAGCGCACAGGGCAACAGGGACTGTGAGGGAGTTTCCCGGGGCTCCCAAGGTGCAGGAGGCTCAAGAGTGGAGACAGAACCCAAGCTCCTGCGCCAGCACCAGAGAGAGACAAAGGCCCCGCCAAACTCCAGAAGCCACGCCCTCCTCTCCTCTCCAACTGCGCACCTGATTGGGCGGTTCCACACCAGCGCCGCTGATTGAATAAAACACCAGGACCCACTCACCCCTGCCCCACCCCTGCCTCTACCCCCGCTCACCCTCAACGTTAGTGTATTTTTGTTTCTTTGTTTTACTTTAAGTTCTGGGATACCTGTGCAAAACGTGCAGGTTTGTTACATAGCTTTAAATGTGCCATGGTGGTTTGTTGCACCTATCAACCTGCGGTCTAGGATTTAAGCCCCGCATGCATTAGGTATTTGTCCTAATGCTCTCTCTCCCCTTGACCCCAAACCCCTAACAGGACCCAGTGTGTGATGTTTTCTTCCCTGTGTCCATGTGTTCTCATTGTTCGACTCCCACATATGAGTGAGAACATAAGGTGTTTGGTTTCCTGTTCCTGTGTTAGTTTGCTGAGGATAATGGTTTCCAGCTTCAATCACCTCCCTGCAAAGGTCATAAACTCATTCTTTTTTATGGCTGCATAGAATTCCATGGTGTATATGTGCCACATTTTCTTTTTCCAGTCTATCTTTGATGGGCATTAGGGTTGGTTCCAAGTCTTTGCTACTGTAAACAGTGCTGCAATAAACATACATGTGCATGTGTCATTACAGTAGAATGATTTATATTCCTTTGAGTGTATACCCCAGTGATGGAATTGCTGGGTCGAATGGTATTTCTGGTTCTAGATCCTTGAGGAATCACCACACTGTCTTCCACAATGGTTGAACTAATTTACACTCCCTCCAGCAGTGTAAAAACATTTCTATTTCTCCACAGCCTCACCAGCATCTGTTGTTTTCTGACCTTTTAATAATTGCCATTCCAATTGTCTTGAGATGGTACGTCATTGTGGTTTTGACTTCCATTTCTGTTTCTTGGCCACATAAATTTCTTCTTCCTCCTCCTCCTCCTCCCCTCCTCCTTCTCCTCCTCCTCCTCCTCGTCCTCCTCCTCGTCCTCCTCCTCCTTCTTCTTCTGCTTCTGCTTCTTCTTCTTTTTCTTCTCCTTTCCTCTTCCTATTCTTCTTCTTCTTCTTTTTGAGACAAAGTCTTGCTCTGTCACCTAGGCTGGAGTGCAGTGGCAGGATCTTAGCTCACTGCAACATCTGCTTCCCAGGTTCACGTGATTCTCCTCCCTCAGCCTCCCGAGAAGCTGTGATTACAGGCACCTGCCAACACACCCGGCTAATTTTTTGTTTTTGGTAGAGACGGGCTTTCACCATGTTGGCCAGGCTGGTCTGGAACTCCTGAACTCGTGATCCACCTGCCTCCACGTCCTAAAGTGCTGGGATTACAGGTGTGAGCCACCATGCCCAGCCACAGTGTCTTCTTTTGAGAAGAGTCTGTTCATATCCTTTACCCACTTTTGATGTTTTTTTTTTTCCCTTGGGAATTTGTTTACATTCCTTGTAGATTCTGGATATTAGACCTTTGTCCAATGAATAGGTTGCAAAAATTTTCTCTCATTCTGTAGGTTGCCTGTTCACTCTGATGATAGCTTCTTTTGCTGTGCAGAAGCTCTTTAACTGGATCTCATTTGTCAATTTTGGCTTTTGTTGCAATTGCTTTTGATATTTCAGTCGTGAAGTCTTTGCTCATGCCTATATCCTGAATGGTATTGCCTAGGTTTTCTTCTAGGGTTTTTATAGTTTGGAGTTTTACATTTCAGACTTCAATTCATCTTGAGATAATGTTTGTATAAGGTGTAAGGAAGGGATACAGTTTCTGTTTTCTGCATATGGCCAAGGAGTTTTTTCAGCACCATTTGTTAAATATGCAATCCTTTCCCCCATTGCTTCTTTTTGTTAGGTCTGTCGAAGATCAGATGGTTGTAGATGTGTGGTGTTATTTCTGAGGTCTCTGTTCTGTTCCATTGGTCTATATATCTGCTTTGGTACCAGTGCCATGCTATTTTGGTTACTGTAGCCTTGTCGTATACTTTGAAGTCTGGTAGCATATTTTGTGCTGTTTTGGTTACTGTAACCTTGTAGTGTAGTTTGAAGTTTGGTAGCATGATGCATCAAGCTTTGTTTTGTTGCTTAGGATTGTCTTGGGTGGACAGGAAAACAGGCTCAAATAGTTGGGGTCACATGCCCAGAGTATCACAGCTAATTAAGAATTGAGTTGAGACTTGAAATGCACATGTTCTTTCCCGTACCTGGCTCTGTTGTGTAATGCATCTTAGCAGCTATTTAAAGATAGGAAGTAGAATATTTGGACATCTTTTAAATGACTTTTAAGTGTTTTGATAATGCAGGAAAGACCCTCATCCCATCCCTGAGCCCCTTTCTCACCATGCTGCACCCCACTGCTGACCACATCATGGGGTGGCCATTAGGAATCAGGTGGGCAGCGGGGGCTGGGAATAAATAAGCAAGAATTACGTTGACCAAATTTACTCATCTTAGAAATGTGCTACAACCATACTCTGTGAAGTGATTAATCCAGGGTAATTGTGCCCTGACTGCGCTGCATCTCAGTCTGACTTGTCTTTTTGAAAATCACTGGATTACTGTCATCAATGGGGGTATTTCTCTATTTGAAAACAGCCACTGTCCTCTCAGGTGTCCTGATTTGATTTGCTAGTTTAGACCCAGAAGGTAGCAGTGAGAAAATGTTTGGGCCACATCAGACTACCTATTTCCAGCTGGAGAACATATAGAAATTTCTTAATAATATCTAACCGTATTCTCAATAACCATTATATTTAACAGTGACAGCTTGGAAGGCAGGGCGGGACACTGATGGTTATAAGGATTTTTTATTCTTGTTTTCTTTTGTTTTGTTTTTGGATACAAGGTCTTGCTCTGGTGACCAGGCTGGAGGGCAGTGGTGCAATCATAACTCATAATTTCATTGTAACAGTTCTTTAAAAACTATTTTTGGCTGAGTTTGGTAACTCACAACTGTAATCTAAACACTTTGGGAGGCCAAGATGGGATGATCGCTTGATCCCAGGAGTTCAAGAAGAGTCTGGGCAACATAAGTAAGCTCAGTCCCTAGAAGAAATTTCAAAAATTGACTGGGTGTAGTGTTGAATGCCTGTAGTCCCAGCTACTTGAGAGGCTGATATGAAAGGATCTCTCAAGCCTAAGAGAGGCTGCTTTGAGGCTGCAGTGACCCATGATTCAGCTACTGCACTGACAGAGTGAGATGTGTGTGTGTGTGTGTGTATGTGTGTGTATAAACAATATGAATGTGAAAAAAACTCAAGTGTGGGAGAAAAGTAGAAGCCCATGGTGGGGGATGTGGAGAAAGGTGAGTGTGGTTCTAGCAACTCAGTGAGACTTGGTTTTCCATCTTGAAGAACTGCCCATCAGCACTGGAATCATAGCCTAGCACACACCAGTTCTCACACTACACCTGCTGGGATACCACTATGTACCATTTTTTTAAAAATAAAGTCTTTCACCTAAGATGAGGAGAAGAGAAAATGAGGGTTTCACATCTAAAGCCTTCATTTTCTTTATGAAACCACAGCCACTTGTCATTTCAGTTTTCCAAAGGAGACTGATGGCACTAATAATCTTAATGAATCAACCAGGAAAAATGGGCCTCTCAAGTGAGGAGGAGGCACAATGGTAACTAACCCCAATCCATTCTCAGTTTTACGTGGTGCCTGTATCTCAAGAACTGGAGTTAGCCATGTGAACCATGTTCACTAAACAAGTCCAGAAGAAAGAATATTTAGTACAACACAACCATGAGTCTGCAAATCAAACTGGTAGTGGAATCATGCATGAGGATTCAGTGCCAAGACACTGGTGGCTACCCTTGGGTGTCACTTAAAACTTCGAGGTGAAGGACATTTTTTTTTTCCTGTTGGCTCAGGGAAACTAATAAACATTAGAATTGAAATCTGTTTTCCTTTTCAAAATTTCTAAGACATAGAGGACTCTCTAAAAACTCCAAAAGACATTCAGATATACATGCAGGAGAGGGCCTGCCTGCTCTGCAGAGGGATGACTGAGCAGCAGCCACCAGCTGTAATAGCTTTAAACTCCTCCTCTCATAGGGACAGGTCACCCCCCACACACACACCCTTAATTCATGGGCTCTGGCTGTCAGGTGCACCTGGGGGACCGCCTTCCTCCCATCTCATGAGCTCTCCAACAGAGTCCAGCTCACTCTAAAACCTACCCTAGGATGGTACGTCGTAGACTCTCCTCTATTCTCCCAGTGCAGTGTGACTTCAAGAGAGTGCCCCCCCCATCCTCTTACCTCAACTGATGTGAAAAGGCCTGGTGCCCAGGCAGTTAGATGTTCAGTGACACTCTCATGAGCCTGGTAAGTGGCAGCTGGGTAAACCCCAGCTGAGTGCCTGTGACTCTATCCTCTTACCTCCCACTCAAGTGACATTATAAGCATAATTTTACATTTGATCCAATTTACACATATTCTTCTTTTCATAACATTCCTAACAACAGCCCTCACAACCAAATGAGTCTAGGTTACAGAACACATGGGCGAGCTGGAGTAACAGGTTTCACTTATTTTATTCCAATGTGAAATGAAGAAGTGATGGTTTAAAACCAAGACAAAGCTGTTCATCAGCTGTGGGGTTGCTACACTCGCTAGCTCATGCTCACTTCCTTTCAAACAAGGTATCTGGACAGACCATATTCATAAGTAACTGTTTGCAAAACCCCAGGCAGAAGGCCCAGTCAGACACAGCTCCCTCAGGCTTACATGGTGGCGACTTCCTCCTCCATGTTTAGGCTCTGACAGCAGGTAAGGGAAGGAGCACAGGCAGCGGGGGACTGGGAGCCACCAGGGACCGTATGGATTCCCAAACTCTCCAGAGCTATTCTCTGTAGAAGGGGTTGTGTGGCAAGGACCAGGTATGGAGCTGGGTTCCACAGAGAGGTGACAACCACTTCTGTATCTCTAAATTTCCCCCAGGATCCATGATCCAGCCCTGCTTTACCCCAGGCCCTTCACCCGTGCTACCCCCACTCTGTGTTAGGCAGCTCGGGTTAAAATGGGAGAAAAATACATTCAGACTGTGGCCTCCAAATATTCCCATCTAGGGTGCAGAGAGTAGGGAAGGAAGTCGGGGCCTGTGGCAGTGTGTTTTGCTGTGCCTGAGGGTAGGCAGGCCAGGGCTGGACGTGTGGATGTCTCCAGGACCACCACTGCTCACTCCCTCCCCCTCACCTGGAACTACAACCTGGACAGGCTATCATGATTAATACAACCACGTCAAGCTCTCATCCTGTCAGAAAACGAATGTGCACCTTATCCTAGTCCTATGCAGATCCCTGGTTCCTATCCCAGGACACAGAAAAGCCTCTTATCTTTTTTACTTAAAACTTGGAACTTAAGCCAGATGGGGCCTGGGTATAGTGGCAGCAAAAGGAGCAGCCAGATATATACACTCCAGATGTATACATTCATGGGCACGGGCACATTCCACACTTGCTGGAGGATGAGAGGCCTGACAGACACCTGTTTCCCAGCTGCTAACTGATGTCCACACACCCCATTCACGTGTCTTCATTTAGGTCTCTGCACACTATATTCGTTCAGCCAGTGCAAACACGTCTTCTGTGGGGGCATCATTAATGGCAGCACCAGCCCCACTTGTTCTGGAAGGGGGTCAGGAGGAATCTGGACAGCTCCTAATCCCCCAGGACAAAGGTGATGCCCCCTTTACAGCACTCACATCCAACAGCACCATTTCTGGATACTTTTTTCAGACATAAGCAGCATGAGGTAGCAAACATGGTGTTACAGACTCAAGGCCATGGAGAGCCAGCTGCTGGAGAAGCAACAGAGGGCAGACACATCTGTGGGTGCCATCATGACAAGCCAAGGCAGCCACAACCCCTACTCCCAACAGCCCCAGCCCAGATGGCATTCAAATCTTCCCGGAGAGGATTGGGGTACCCGATGCCAATCACTCACATGCTCATTAGCACTGCCTTGTGTTGGTTACTCAGGGACTAAGGAGAGGGAGTGGGAGATGTAGATCCAGGGTGGGCACCACCTCGCAGCCAGAGTCCACCTGACTGCTGGCCAACAAGCAAACCCAAGCAGCTCAGCTCTAGCTGGGTGTGGTGGCTGGCGCCTGTAGTCCCAGCTACTAGGGAGGCTGAGGCAGGAGAATGGCGTGAACCCGGGAGGCAGAGCTGGCAGTGAGCCGAGATCATGCCACTGCCACATCCCAGGAGCCTGCGAGGGACTGGCAGAGACTTACTGGTTCCAGTAAAAGCCCCATGTGGATGCAGTAATGCTGCGTGCTGGTCCTTGACTGTAATTACAAAGAGACACATGAGGTCCCCATGCATCTTGCAGCTCTCAGGGAGTGGGTTCCAGCTGCTTATGGTAAGTGCTTTTAGTCACTGGACATGCCTGAGGAATGGCCAAGCTTCATTAAGCCAGGCATCTTGCTATGAGGTCCTCCACCCCACTGAGGACCCGCTTTCTTGCTCTCCCTGGCAGTTTCACCTTCCAGTTCTGGTTCTGGAGACACGATGGCCCCTCCTGGACCCATGGCAGAATGTGCTCAGGTGACACACAGTCGACGGGCCCATTTCCAAGCCATTCTTCCATATCAGACTGTTTGAGGGACCCGAAGCTGCTGGTGAGCACAGGGCCAACCAGGGCCAGCTGTCTGCACCTAAATGTGATGCTGGTCTAGGTGTCTCAGGGCCAGAACACTCCAGGTGAGGTGGCCTGGTCCTCAGCCTCAGCCTCCATGCTCCCTTTTCCTCCGTTCAATCCTGGCCCCAATGCCTCCTGCAACTCTCAGGTCACGATTGCAGAAGATGCTCAGGAAGCAAAAGCAGCTGCAGTCAACCCTGCTGAGGGTGGCAGATGGGTCCAGACTCTTGAGCTGGTCTTCGACGTGGTACATGTGGTACATGTGGGGCAGGCTTTGAGCAGTGTGTGTAGCTCTTTCAGGAAGGAAGGGAAAATGGTGTTACCAGGGCCCTACACCCTGGAATGAACCATCTAGCACAGAAAATAGTTTGCAGGGTGCTATCATACATGATTTTAATTTTCAACTTTAGGCTTCCATTTTCAAATTCCACAATAAACACATAAGGTGGGGTTCTTGTTTCAAAACACACACACACACACACACACACACACATTCTCTCTGTCTCTCTCTCTCTCTTTCTCTCTTACTCTCTCCCTCCTGCTATGGGCAAGGATTATTGTTCACAAAAAAACCTTCTGCCAAATGGGTCTGAAGCACAGGCAGGTCTTGGGGAGCCACAAGGCCACTTCCTCTTTGTGCGCTAGTGTCTTGGGTAGGCTTCAGAACTTTGAGGCCTCTACAACCTTGCCCCGCTGTCCTGGGCCGGATCTCATGCAGGGGTGTCCTAAGAACTTTTCAGGGCCCCCAACGTCAGCACTGTCTTCCAATGTGTGTTTCATGATATTTTAGTCGTGGTTCTTTTGGGAAAAAGGAAAGGTTCTGTGATCAACTATGGGACAAGCAGGTAGGTCCTGGAAACGTGAGTAGCTTCCTCACAGGTAACTTGACTGCATGAGAGCTTTTGCATTACAACCATGCCAATCTCACCACAGTATTTGTCAGTGCTGCACCAGGCAGACTTCCCTACTCAAAGGCGGTGAAGCTTTTCTTCCTTTTTTCTTTCTTTTTGTTCAATACATCATTTTTCTTTATAGAATTTGATTGGGCTGATATCAAGCCTGGCTTAGTACTGCCTGATTTTTTTTTCTTAGAATCAGAACTCTGTTCTTTAACTCATGGGCTATGAAGTTAGAAGGTGCTGATGTGACAGCCAAGAAGAAGACCTACTCTCCAATCCCACCCTCATGCCCTCATACGTGACGCAGACCCCTCAGAGGAGTGGGAAAGTGCTGCCTTGCCCTGCTTCTGGGGGCCCTCCCCAAGGCAGTCCACCCAACTTCCAAACCAGCCTTCACTCACGCCCAGCCCTGAGCCCTCCTGCAGCTCCTCAATGTTGCACATCTCCGAGAAGTGGGCCAGCATATTGCTGTCCAGGTGCAGTGAGAAGCAGGTGCAGTGACACATGTCTTCATGGACCATGGGTAAATCTGCACCATCCTCTTGGAGGACACCTTCAGGGAGAAAGCCCAAGCAACTCTGTGGACAAGCCACATGGCAGAAAATGAGAACTTACCCCTTTTTTTTCCTTAGTTTATTCTAGTAGTTAACAACCTTAGCTTTTTTATTTTAATCTTTGAAAGTCTTTAATTTTTTATAATTTTCGAAGTACAATATTTCCCAGGTCAATTATTCCTGGTTGCTAGTATTTTTTATTTCATCACTGACATGTGGAAAGTTCTCAGCATCCCCGCTTTTTCTCCTAAATAATGTTTAAACAATTTTCTCCCTATATTGTTTTAAAAGACTTCTTCTCTGAATGTATTGGTCTACTTGATGGTGTTCAGTAAGTCTTATATTTCACCTGTATTTTTCCCATTCTTTAAAATATTAGTTTCCAGAACTCAATATTTGTGAATAATATATGTTCACTTTTCTTTTTTCTGCTCCATTGTTTGCTGTTGTGTCTCTGTAGTGAATTTATAAAACTCAATTATTGTATTCTTCAACTCTATGATTTCTGTTGTGTTTCTAAAAATAGTTTTTATCTCTTTGTTGATATCATATTTTGCTCATTCATTATTTTTAAATTTCACTCAGTTGTCTATTTTTGTTATACTTTTGTTCATTGAGAATGCTTAAGATGATTGTTTTAATTTCTCTATCAGAGAGGCAAAAAATCTTTATTTCTTAAGATTCAATTTCTGGATATTTCTGTTTTTCTTCCAATGGGGAATATTTTCTACCTTCTCTCTGTGACTTGTGATTTTTTTTTTATGAGATCTGGGATTCTATACAGCAGTCATCAAATCTAGCATTTAAAGACTGGCTTAGTGAAGCCAGTCTTGACTAAGGGTCTATGGGTACTGACACCCTTAGGCCAGGCTACAGATTCTAGGTGCTTCACAAACACACTCTCAAATATGTTTTCTCTGGACTTGTGTGTGTTTCTAAGTTAAAGAGAATTTTTTTCTCGATGCTTTTTAGATTCTAATCTCTATTTTCTTCCCCAATTGGCTATCTGTGGTATTGCAGTTTCTCTAGTGCTGTAACAAGCATTCATCTTTCTTCTCAGCAGACACAAACTGTCATCCATATGACTACATCATGTCCTTGAGCATTCCACAGCAGGAGAGACAGAATCTCTCCTTAGACAATCTCTCAAAAATCAAACGTTTCAACACATATTCTACTGTTTTAATTCTCTCCTGAGGGAGATACTGGTAGTTGGGCATTTTCTTTTTTTTTTTTTTTTTTTTTTTTTTTTTTTTTTTTTTGAGACGGAGTCTCACGCTGTTGCCCAGGCTGGAGTGCAGTGGCGCGATCTCGGCTCACTGCAAGCTCCGCCTCCTGGGTTCACGCCATTCTCCTGCCTCAGCCTCCTGAGTAGCTAGGACTACAGGCGCCCGCCACCGCGCCCAGCTAATTTTTTGTATTTTTAGAAGAGACGGGGTTTCACTGTGGTCTCGATCTCCTGACCTTGTGATCCACCCGCCTCGGCCTCCCAAAGTGCTGGGATTACAGGCTTGAGCCACCGCTAGTTGGGCATTTTCTGATGAGCCCAATTACTGTTCTGGGAAAGAAAAGAAACTGCAGTGGACAGCCTGTAAGCTGGACTTGACCAACTTTCTGCAGCAATGAAAAAATTCCTGGAGTGTAAAAAGAGATGAGACAACAGCTATATACAATGCATGGTGAAAATAAATGAGCAGGTAACACACAGGAGAGGTCCAAAGGTCACGGAAAACGCCAGAGTTTGAATATGGTTTGGTCATCTCTGCTCCAATGGAAATTGTTTTGGAAAAGTCTACTTTTATTTTTCTTGCTGTTACGGAGGAATATTTCCTGTCTTATGCTTATTCTACTCTGTAATCCTCTAAGGGTTTTTCTTTCCTTTCCAGAATCTTCCAGTGCATTCACACTGAAAGCCAAAGTCCTCCCACAATCTTGGAGAACCTAAATGATCTGGTTACTTTGTCATTGCTTTTAGGGATCTGGGAAAATCTGTGCACACTTCTGGAGACTTCTGTTATGCCATTTTTTAGAAATCTGTGGTTCCTCAAGTCAGAAGTGTGTGAAGGGAGTTGTGGAGGCATTGGGATTTGGTTTAGAAATTCCAGAACACCAGAGAGAGAAGTCACCTGTTTTCTGCTTTACAACGTCAAGTCCTATGAGGGGTAAAACATAATTATACAAAAAACTAGACTGAAAAACTTGATAGGCAGAATAGAGTAGAATCATAGAGAACCTATTTTATTGTGACTAATTTTACTTAGCATCATGTTCTCAAGATTTATCTTTATTGTGGATGTTACAAGACTTTCTGCTTTTAAAAGCTGAGTAATATTCCATTACTTTTATATTACATATTGTATTTATTTATTCATTCTGTGAGGAAAGTTTGTGTTCCTTTCACCTCTGTAAATAATGCTGCAATGAATATAGGTGTGCAAATAACTATTTGCTCACATGTGCGAGGTTTACATTTGTGTTATCTTCTGTTTTATTGGAAAATTTTTCTGTCTTTATGCCAGAAACAAACTGTTTTCATTATTGTGGCTTTTCAATGTGCTTTGAAATCAGAAAAGGTGAGGTCACTAACATTGTTGTTTTATTAAACATTTTTGTGCTCTTTGCTGTCGCTTGAGATTCCATATAATTTGTTGGTTGCTTTTTCTATTTCTAAAAAATATTGTTAATTTAAAAGGGATTGCATTGAATCTGCAACTTGCCTTAGGTATCATGAACAAACTTCACAATATTAAGTCTCACAACCCTTAAACATGAGCATGCTCAAAAGTGAGTTGTTTAATTTCCATATATACATTGACATTTTCATTTTCTTCTGTTATTGATTCCTCATTTTATTCCATTTGGATCAGAAAAAATCGACACTGAAAGGCTAAACCATTCTGGGAAATGACCTCCATTATGGAACATTACAAAGACAGGTGAGGGCACCGCTTCTGCCCTGATGGGCTACAGGGATGTGTTCTCTGAGATGACACATTGCAGACAAATGCAGTGAACAATGTAACCCCTTTTTCATGTAAACTCTTCCCTATTTTTGTAACGTAGTAGTGATAGTGGTGGCTGTTAAGTCTTGCAGGAGGTCTGGCAGTACAGTGAAACTGCCTCCTACAGATGATACCAGGTGTGAATAATTAAAACAATACAAACTGTAGTAATATGAATAAATACAGCCTAGTGCAAAGCAAAAACAACACAAAGGCCTTCTCTGATAATTCTACAAGTATGTAAAAATGGACTTTACATCTAACCAAGTTGCAATTGGGACTAATGAAGGCCAGATTTTTGGGGGACAGAACTTTGGGTCTCTCATGGAAAAGCCCTAAGGGAGAGCCCAGAGAAATTCCATATTGGGGTCTGGGTCCTGGGGCCATCCTGGTTTTGTCAGGCCCCTGTCTTTAAAGACTCCCATGTGCCTGCTCTCACCATAGCTCACTGTATGCCATGTTTGGGGGTGTGGTGAACCTGTCCTTAGTCCAAGGAGATGAGGGAGTTGAACCCATCAAGCAGCTGCTCACTGATTTTAACACAGCTCTATAAAGAGAGTTCCCAGCAGACAAGACAGGAAAATAAATAAATAAATAAATAAATAAAAGAATTTAATGATCTGCTTTGTTTTTACCAGCAGGTGACATTTGAAATTCTGCTTCCTGGATCAGGAACATAGGAGCATCCACATAGACTTCTAGCAAATGAGGAAACCAGAGGACAGCTTACAGCCTTGGGATTCTCATCTGAGTAGACCCACTTGGTCCACAAAGCTCAACTTTTTATTCCACCAGTCATGACGTGGGTGTGAACATGACACTCCCACCAGAGTTCCAATGCCTGACAATCTGCCCCTGTTAGAAAGAGATTCCTCCTTTCCTGCTTCCCCCAAAATGCATGGTAATCGTAGGCCAAGTGGGGTTGCCCAGATGAGATGACAAGGTAGGCTTGACATGGATGGACCTGCCCTGGGCTACACTGTGTTACCTGTGGGTTCTTCCTGCCGAATGGCCAGAGGTATCAAGGATGCAAGCAGAGCCAATGTGTGTGTTATCAGAAAAGGCTCTCACTTTGAGCCTTTCTCAGGCAACAGCTTAGAAATGTAGCATACAGTGAGAACATAGTGCTCTCTTAAGCATCTCCCATGAAATGAGCTCGATACAGGGGTGTCTCTAGCATGTGGGTGTCTGGTTCCCAAAGATCTAAATTCTGTTGGGTTCTGTCACAAGGGAAGTCTGTTAGCTTCTTCAAGATTTTATCCCCTGAGCCCTTTTCTTCCATAAACTGATGCAAAGGCCCTGCTGGGCTGCTGATTGCTCACCCTCCTCTCCCATGTCAACTCTTTACCTGTACACAGATAGGAATCCGGCTCAAATCTCTCCCTGTGCTGACTTTAAGGTAGTAATATTCTTAGAAAAGGTTTAGGAGGTGGGTTCTGGAATCCTAGGGAATTGCTGAAAGGAAAAATGTATGGAAAGTCACTGGGCACGAACAGCCATCTTTTCTTGCTTACACATAGGTCACATGTGTAAATTTGGGGAGAGTTAGTATAAAACATGTGATGGAAATTTGGGCTCTGACATCAGTGTGCTTATTTCACAGAGATTCCAGTTGACCATAGAGATTCTGACCAATTTTAGCCAGTTTATAAAAGTCTCCTAAGTGGAAGACATTTCAATCCTTTAACAAGTTGTATCTTTTCTTATCTGTCATTCTGAAAACTAGAGAATTTCTACGAGTCATTGGTTTAACTCTTTGGGGACATGGTTCTAGCTTCTGTCAAAGAGGTTCTAGCTTCTGTCAAAGAGAATACAAAAAATATGATAGGTTATCACTTCGGTCTTAGTTCAGACATCTATACCAAAAAACATAGTCTACACAACTTATAAACAAAAGACTTTCGTTCTGGAGGCTAGATATCTGAGATTGGGGTTCCAGCATGGTTGGGGTCTGGTAAGGACTCTCTTCTGAGTTTCAATATCCAGACTTGAGGTTGTATTCTCATTTAGCAGAAAGAAGGAGACACGGCCTTCTGCGGTTTCTTTTACAAAGTCAGTAATCTCTATCATGAGGGCCTCATTCTTAGAACTCAATTACCTTTCACATCCTAAGGCCATTACACTCAGAATTAAGGTTCTGGAATGTGAATATGGTGGGGGTTGGGGGAAATCACATAGTCTATTGCAACTTCCAAGGTTATATATTTTTAAAAGCTATTATTTGCCTCCTACTTGCTCTGTCCTATGCTTCCTCTCTCAATCTCTCTATGTCTATTTCTCTCTTTTTCTCAGCATATGTCTATCTCTTTTATTCTCCATCCTCTATTTTATTCCTCAAGCTGAGGAAGGGATCTCCAGTGTTCTAAGATGCTCTAGGTACAGACCCACATGGTTGAGAACAGAGGAGATGCCCAGGACAATCGAGAGGAAGGACCTCTGGCTCTCAGCTCACACTGAACCATACCAATTTCCATGAGGCAGTGGAGGCTGATCATTCCCAAATCCAGCTTCGGTTGAAATCACAGAACTAGCCTCGTAAGAGACCTTGAGGCAGAGGCACCCAACTAAGCTATGTCCAACTTCTGGATCACAAAAATGATGAGATAGTATTTGTTGTAGAAAGGTGCTAAAATTCAAGGCAATGTTGTCAGAGAGGAGCAAATGGCTAACCTCCTCTTTCAGGCCCCAGGATCCTCCCACCCCTCTGTTCCTTTCTTTCTCAGGCTGCCTGCAGCCACACTGGTCCCTTTCTCACCTCCTCTGCTGAATTCACCTGTGCCTGTGAGTCTCTTCACAAAGAGTGGCTTCTCCCTGACACTCTCCACACCTGTGCAAGAGTGGCTCTCTGTTGTCATTCTGGTCACAACATAATGTCACCTCAGTGAGGCATTCATGTCCCTCCATGAAACGTCTTCCCAGCCCTCCCTCCCAACATTCTACTTTACTTACACAATAAAATGCTCTTTTCTTTCACGTGTACTTGCTTTAGTGTTTTTGTCCAGCAGTCCTCAGACTGTGGGCTCCCCGTGGGAAGGCAGGGATAACATAATTATTTTCGGTACCACATTGTGAACCTACCAAGGTAGCTGCCACAGGGTAAGTGCTAGGGGAAGAGTCGCTGAGTAAAATAAAATGGAAAATCAGAAAGCCCTTCTTCCTGCTTTTGGCCATCCAATAATGTGGAGATCATGAATGATAACAGGAGGTTCAGGACCTCAGCGTGACTCTCCCTCTGGCTCCAGCTGCTCCAGTAAAGCCCTGTGGGTACCTAGAGGCCACCTAGAGGCCATTACTAGCACTGCAGTCCCAGGCAGAAGCACCACAGAACAGGTACCTGTATTAGGGGATTCTCAATGCAGTGGCTCTACATGGACCCCTGGGGAAAAGGAGCAGTATCTGAAGGCTCCAAGGGCCACAAAAGTGACCTCGGGAGTCTCCCTTGATTCGTATTTGCCTCAGCGTCTTGGGCTGTGCTGTGCACTCATGAAACATTTTCACAGCGTTCAGAGACAATATTTTCTTCCACTTCCAAATGAGGACTTAAAGGACCCCCCCAAAATTTAGTATTTTTGGGGGGCCCCACACTCCAGAGCCAAGTGCATTGTCACAATCTGCTTTATTCCAAGTCCTCATCTGCCCAAGTCTTTAGGCCATTCCCTTCTCTGAAGGATCTCTTGAAACTGAAAGCCTCTTCCCAGAGTCTCAAAGCACAGTGAGTTCTCAATGAGGAGCCAAGGGCAGTAGACACTTATGAGTATCTGGAATCCTTGATACTATTCCCTTCAAGTACCCCTATTTATGAGGGAGAAAATGGAGACTTTCTTTCCCATAGCCTCTCTTTATATCACACAGGATGGTGGGAGGAGGGCATAGCTCATTTTAGGTCCAGGTGCCCACTGAGATGGGAGTCACAATCCCAGTCCTGTCCTCTTCAAACAGCTGGGGAGGTCCCCAGGCCTGGCAGAACCCAGGGAACCTGGAGGATCCTTCAGCCCATGCTGTCAGCTCCTGCTCATGTAGCTGGGGGAGTGGATGCCTCTGCCTCATGGCAAATTTGCCTCTACTATTTCTTCCCCTTTTGTCACTTCTCTGGTTTCCTCCTCCCTAATCTCACCTCCATGATCTCCATCCTAGAAGCGCGTGTGTGTGTGTGTGTGTGTGTGTGTGTGTGTGTTTGTACATGCATGCACACCTATGTGAGAATATGGAATAGTAGAAAGCTCAGGTAGAAAGTAGAGCACAGGGTTTTCCAGGACTTAGGAACTCTCATTTCCAAAGCAAACCTGATAGGTGGGGTGTATGCAAGGCCTAGGAAGCTGGCTCCCTCCCTAATACTCTGTGCTCTGCCTAATTTCTGCGATCTGGACCAGAATTTGGCTTTTTGGGGGCTTCAGTCTTCCTGTTGTAAAACGAGGAGTTGGACACAAAACTGTATAAGCACATGTTCAGTGAGGACATGGTGTCATGTTCAATACCAGATAGAATATTGGAATGTGGTGAGTTTGGGCAGACTTAGGTGTCCATGGGTGCTTAGGCCCTCAAGTCTCCAGACATGGCCAATGCCGATGAAAACAGAGCACAGCTCAGCCATGTTTTCTTTCCAGAGCTGTTCTTGAGGCTGGTTCCACAAGATTTGCCCACCTTCAGCCACCAACTGTTTGATGAATTTCATGTCCTGTGAAGCCCATGTCCACCCCCATTACAGTGAGGGATACAGGGCACTGGATCTGTAGGATAAGGTCTTTTGTCTTTTAAAAATTTTAGCTGACTGGATGTTTCTTTTTTCTCTTTTTCTGTTTTTTTTTATGGGGATATTTAATCTAATATTTAAAAGATCTTTACAGGTCTAGCGCAGTGGCTCATGGCTTTAACTTCAGCACATTGAGAGGATGAGGCAGGTAGATCATTTGAGGTCAGGAGCTCAAGACCAGCCTGGCCAACATGGTGAAACCCCGTCTGTACTAAAAATATAAAAAAATTTAGCTAGGTGTAGTGGCACATGCGTGAGGTCCCAGCTACTCAAGAGGCTGAGGCAGAAGAATTGCTGAAACTCAGGAGGCAGAGGTTACAGTGAGCCGAGATCATGCCACTGCACTCCAGGCTGGGCAACAGAGTGAGACTCTGTATCAAAAAACAAACAAGCAAACAAAAACAAAAACTCTATGTAGCGGAAATGTGAGCCCCTTTGTAATATCATGAATTGCAATATTTATTCCAATTTTGGAACTTCTTTTCTTATTGTGGTGCTCTGTTTAAGATTGACTTGCAGGTTATTGTTGGATTGCTTTGCTTTGTTTCTATGTAACTTCTCCCCAAACTGATTTACAGATTTCTATTTTCACAATACAATATTTTGGCAGAAATCTTGTAAGAAATCTCTAAATCAATTTAAACATTTAAACACCTATAAAAGCCAAGAACAGTAAAAACTATCCTGAAGAATAACAAAGTTTGTGAGTTAAAATGCCAGGTATTCAGACTCTGATTAGTGCTATAATAATAAAAGTGATGTATGGTAGTAATGCAAAAATAGGCACAAAGAAAACTAGAAAAACTCAAGAGTCCAACTCAGACCCACACATTTGGACATTTTGTATATTACAAAAGAGGCACAGAAGAGCAGTGGAGAGAACACAGTCATCTCGGCAAATAGCCTTGGGTCAACTGGTTATTTATGTGAGAAAGAAATACTCGTATCTTACATTCTTAAGAAATTTCACTGACAGGTGGATTTAAAATTTTAAGGTGAAAGTTGAAAACAATATTTCTAGTAGATAACATAGATAAACACGTTCATAACCTTGGCACAGGCCAAGATTTCTTAGGACACAAAGTGAATTAACCATCAAACAAAAATATGACAAATTGGGTCTTATTAGAATTAAAACCTTCTCTTAAAAAAAAAAAAACCTTCAGGAGAGTAGAAAGCCAAGAGCAAAGTGGAAATAAACATTTGCCATATATTTGTGTGGCAAAAGCCTTATATCTAGATTATTTAACTAAATCCCATCAATTAATAAACAAAGATGCAGTACATTGAACAAAATTGGCAAACATGTCACTAGAAGGAGTTCCACATACAGAACCAAAGGGCCAACAAGTAGGTAAACATATCCACATATTTATGTATCAGAAAAATGCATACTAAAACTACAATTTAATACCACTATGCAATAATTAACATTTTTGAAAACTGACAATATTTAGTACTAGTGATGATGTCAAGCAACTGGAACTTTCTTATACGCTTCTGTGTGTAAACTGTTATAACCATATTCACAACGTCTTGAGTAGTATCTCCTTACATACAAGACATACGTAAGCACACTCTAAAACCCAACAACTCCACTATTAGGTATATACACCCAATAGAAATGACAGCATATCTTGCAATGCAGAAAAGTTCTCAAAGCAGCATTATTTGATACTTTTCCAAACTGAAAACAACTCAAATGTGCATCGATAATAAAATAAATAAATAAAACTGCTACATATTCTTATATAAGGGGACATTATACAGATATAAAATTAATTACAGACATATTAAAATATATGAAAATCTCACAAAAACAATTTAATTAGATTTAAAAGACCTAGACAGAGTAATCAGAAAATAGAAAAAATAAAAAGGCATCCAAATAGAAAAAAGAATTAAATTCTCTCTCAACTTGCAATATGAGTCTCTATGTAGAAAATCCTAAAGCCTCTCCAAAACTCCTTTTGGAGAAAACTTGAAAAGCCTCCTGAAGTGGATAAACAAGTAAAGTTTTAGCACACAAAATCAATGTACAAAAATCAGTAGCATTTCTATGAACCAATAATATTGAATTCCTGAACATTTTCTATTTTTACTGCATTTTCAATTTCTTCCCTCAGTTACCTATATATCTTTTGATTTTTAGCTAAATTAATTATGTACAGTTCAGCTGGTTAAAAAGGACAGGGCCTAGGTTTTCTTCTAGTATTTTTATGGTATTAGCTCTAACATTTAAGTCTCTAATCCATCTTGAATTAATTTTTGTATAAGGAGTAAGGAAAGGATCCAGTTTCAGCTTTCTACTTATGGCTAGCCAATTTTCCCAGCACCATTTATTAAATAGGGAATCCTTTCCCCATTTCTTGTTCCTCTCAGGTTTGTCAAAGATCAGATAGCTGTAGATGTGTGGTATTATTTCTGAGGACTCCGTTCTGTTCCATTGGTCTATATCTCTGTTTTGGTACCAGTACCATGCTGTTTTGGTTACTGTAGCCTTGTAGTATAGTTTGAAGTCAGGTAGCGTGATGCCTCCAGCTTTGTTCTTTTGACTTAGGATTGTCTTGGAGATGCGGGCTCTTTTTTGGTTCCATATGAACTTTAAAGCAGTTTTTTCCAATTCTGTGAAGAAACTCATTGGTAGCTTGATGGGGATGGCATTGAATCTATAAATAACCTTGGGCAGTAAGGCCATTTTCACGATATTGATTCTTCCTATCCATGAGCATGGTATGTTCTCCCATTTGTTTGTGTCCTCTTTTGTTTCACTGAGCAGTGGTTTGTAGTTCTCTTTGAAGAGGTCCTTTACATCCGTTGTAAGTTGGATTCCTAGGTGTTTTATTCTCTTTGAAGCAATTGTGAATGGAAGTTCATTCATGATTTGGCTCTCTGTTTGTCTGTTGCTGGTGTATAAGAATGCTTGTGATTTTTGCACATTAATTTTGTATCCTGAGACTTTGCTGAAGAAACCTAGGTAGTACCATTCAGGACATAGGCATGGGCAAAGACTTCATGTCTAAAACACCAAAAGCAATGGCAGCAAAAGCCAAAATTGACAAATGGGATCTCATTAAACTAAAGAGCTTCTGCACAGCAAAAGAAACTACCATCAGAGTGAACAGGCAACCTACAGAATGGGAGAAAATTTTTGCAATCTACTCATCTGACAAAGGGCTAATATCCAGAACCTACAAAGAACTCAAACAAATTTACAAGAAAAAACAAACAACCTCATCAAAAAGTGGACAAAGGATATGAACAGACATTTCCCAAAAAAAGACATTCATACAGCCAACAGACACATGAAAAAATGCTCATCATCACTGGCCATCAGAGAAATGCAAATCAAAACCACAATGAGATACCATCTCACACCAGTTAGAATGGCGATCACTAAAACGTCAGGAAACAACAGGTGCTGGAGAGGATGTGGAGAAATAGGAACACTTTTACACTGTTGGTGGGATTGTAAACTAGTTCAACCATTATGGAAAACAGTATGGCAATTCCTCAAAGATCTAGAACTGGATGTACCATATGACCCAGCCATCCCATTACTGGGTATATACCCAAAGGATTATAAATCATGCTGCTCTAAAGACACATGCACACGTATGTTTTTCTGCAGCACTATTCACAATAGCAAAGACTTGGAATCAACCCAAATGTCCATCAGTGACAGACTGGATTAAGAAAATGTGGCACAAATACACCATGGAATACTATGCAGCCATAAAAAAGGATGAGTTTGTGTCCTTTGTAGGGACATGGATGCAGCTGGAAACCATCATTCTTAGCAAACTATCACAAGAACAGAAAACCAAACACCGCATGTTCTCACTCATAGGTGGGAAGTGAAGAATGAGATCACTTGGACTTGGGAAGGGGAACATCACACTCCAGGGCCTATCATGGGGAGGGGGGAGGGATTGCATTGGGAGTTATACCTGATGTAAATGACGAGTTGATAGGTGCTGACGAGTTGATGGGTGCAACACAGCAACATGGCACAAGTATACATATGTAACAAACCTGCACGTTATGCACATGTACCCTAGAACTTAAAGTATAATAATAATTTTAAAAAATAAGAAAGAAAAAAAAAGGACAGGGCCAAAAAGTGAGAATAAAGTACTTGTCTGCATCCTATTTCTTCATTTTGAAAACTAGTCTAGATGAAACCTGTACTTGTTCTAGGAAGTTGGCATATGTGGATGGCAAGTCACCCAGGTGCCGAGTGAAGAGATCCAGGGCACGAGCTGTTCCAGTGTAATAAAATACATCAAATAAGAATAGTTTACTAGATATAGATAATAGATATGATTATATATGAATATCATTAATCATTAGTTTGTAGCAATTACTTTTTATTCCAATATTATAATAATCCTTGCTCTACAATTATAATTTAGGAAAAACCAGGCCTTACAGAGATAGGAGCTGAGGGGACATAGTGAGAATTGATCAGAAGACAAGAGTGTGAGCCTTCTGTTATGCCCAGACAGGGCCACCAGACGGCTCCTTGGTCTAGCGGTAATACCAGCGTCCGGAAAGACGCCCATTACCAAGTGGATCATGGTCTAGCGGTAGTCTCCCTTTCCCCAGAGGAGTTCAGAGAAGATTATATTCCTCCACCTCTTGTGGAGGGCCTGACATCAGTCAGGCTCATCTGCAGTTATCCAGAGGCCTAACCATCTCTCTGTGATGCTGTGCTTCAGTGGTCATGCTCCTAGTCTGCCTTCATGTTCCATCCTGTACACTTGGCGCTGCCTTTTAGATAACAGTAGCAAATTAGTAAAAGTACTAAAAACCCCTGATATGAAGAAATAATGGCATAGACTGTGTCCTCTCTCTCTCTCTCTCTGTATCTCTACCTTGGCTGCCAGACAGGGAAGGGCCCCCTGTCCAGTGGACACGTGACTCATGTGACCTTATCAATCACTGGAGATGACTCACACTCCTTCCCCTTCCCCTTTTGCCTTGTATCCAACAAATAACAGCACAGTCACGCATTCGGGGCCACTACCGGTCTCTATGTCTTGGTGGCAGTGGTCCCCTGGGCCCAGCTGTCTTCTCTTTTATCTCTTTGTCTTGTGTCTTTATTCCTATAATCTATTGTCTGCACACGGGGAGAAAAACCCACCGACCCTGTGGGGCTGGACCCTACGCCTGGCGCTCCGACATGGGGCTCTCCCAGACTGTGTGAAGTTGCACCCTGAGTGTGGATTCAGTGGAGGATTTTGATGAGAGATTCCTGAGGATTGCAGTCAATAAGCTTAGTGGTAAGCTTGAGCACCCAGAGTTTTCTGGGGACACCATGGGACAGGACATTACTAAGTACTCGGCTTATTTAAACTTTATAAAAACTCTCCTGTATTATCTCAACCCTGTCCCTGTTCAGCCCTGCTGTAGGGCTCTCAACCCTCTGCCTGTTCGGCCCAGTAATGAGGCACTCAACCCTATCCCTCCAGAGCCTAATTTTTTCATGTCTGCTTCTTTCCCCCTGGATAGACTCGGCTAGATTCAAAGCCTCCCTTGAAGCCTGGTTCCTTTCTTACCACTCAGACTCGGCTAGAGTCACAGGCCCCCTTGAGGCCTGGTTCTTTTCCTTCTGCTCAGACTATTCAGACTTGGTTAGAGTCACAGGCTCCCTTGAGGCCTGGTTCCTTTTCTGCTACTCAGACTCCGTTAGAGTCACAGGCTCCCTTGAAGCCTGGTCCGCAGTTGCCATGGCAGCCTGGCTATCAGGCCCATGAAAGATCTGCTCAGCAGGTAATCTCATCTACCCTTGCTGCTCACAAGCAACAAGTTACATCCATTCCTCAAAATGACACTCTGTTTACGAGGGCTATAGCACAGGCAAGAGAATATGGGGATCCCAAAGCCTGGCAATTTCCTGTAATTTTATGATCTCCAATACCTGCCGTCCCTGTGGCACAAAATCAGCCACAGGCCACTGATTTTACTCAGCAGGCGGCTGATCTCGTGGCAGCTTCATGCTCTGTAGTAATATCTTGTTTTTCTGCATTACAACAAGCACTTGTAGCAGCTGGCTTGGTTATTGCCCCAGAAAAAATTCAGACTTCTTTCCCTCATCACTATTTAGGAATGCAGCTGGAAGACAAGGTCATTAAGCCTCAAAAAGTTCAAATCAGATGAGACTCCTTAAAAACTCCAAATGATTTCCAGAAATTACTGGGAGACATAAATTGGATTAATCCCTCCTTAGGCATTCCTACATATGCTATGTCTAATCTTTTTGCAACGTTACGGGGCAATCCTGATTTACACAGCAAAAGGTCCTTGACTCCTGAGGCAGGTTCCGAGCTACAGCTCACAGAAAAATGCATTCAACAGTCTCAGGTTACCAGAGTGAATCCACATTTACCTTTTGAAATACTCATCTTTCCTATTGAACATTCACCACTAGGACTCATTATTCAAGGACATAATTTAATTGAATGGTGTTTTCTTCCACACAACTCTTTACGGACACTATTTACCTAGATCAAATTTCGGTCTTTATTTGCCAGGCACGTTCTCGTCTCCTTTGTCTTATGCGTACAGAGCCCCAAAACATTATTGTTCCCCTCACCAGATGACAAGTTCAACAGGCTTTTTGCTACTTGCATCACTTGGCAAGTACATTTCGCAGCTTTCCTGGATATAACTGATAATCACTATCCTAATGTGAAATTATTTCAGTTCCTTAAACTCACTTCTTGGATTTTACCTAACATTACTAGAAATACCTCTTTAGCTGAAGCTGTCACTGTTTTTACTGAGGCTTCCTCTAATGGCTGAGCAGCATATACAGGGCCAAGAGTACGTGTTCTCCACACAGGAGCTATTTCAGCACAACGAGCTGAGCTGCTTGCTGTTATGGCCATCCTTGAAGATTTTCCTAAACCAGTTAATATTGTCTCTGACTCAGCGTATGTAGTACATGTTGCTCACAACATTGAAACTGCCTCAACCAAATTTTACCTGATGATAACTTATTTTTTCTTTTTCAAAAGTTTCAATCAGTGCTCAGAGCAAGGTCTTCTCCTTTCTACACTACTCACATTTGGGTCACACACCCCTCCCTGGACCCTTATAACTTGGGGTAGCGATTTTGCTTGTGTTTCCCCAGGAAAAGGACTACAGCCTGTGTGGGTACCCTCCCGACAATTAAAATTGCACCATAACTCCAAAGATGAAATGCTTTCAGAAACAAAAGGCAATGATCCCTCAGAAACCAAAGAGCAACTTTCACCGCCTGACACCTAAACTTCATGACCCCAACAGTGAGACAAAATCTCGCCATGTGACCTACAACACACTCACTCAATTCCACCAACGTGGGGTCTTATAAAGGTTTTATCTCACCCAACATAAAATTTATTAAAAGAAAAAAGAATCCCAAAAATGACTGGTAATATAATTCTCACTGCTTTTATGGTAGTCAGTGCAGCGGTAAGTCTACCACCAGTTGGGGCAACTCAAAATTCTACTTACTGGGCATATGTTCCTTTTCCACCTTTAATTTGGTCTGTCTCCTGGGTGGAATCCCCAGTAGAAGTTTACACTAGTAATAGTGCTTTCATGCCAGTCGCTAATGATGATAGGTTTCCAGCTCAATTGGAAGAATATGGTGTGCACTTTAATCTGTCAATTGACTATAAATATCCAACACTATGCATTGGAACGTCACCTGGCTGTTTAGCTTATTCTTATCAGAATTGGATGTGAACTGTACCATCCTTTACAAACGATTCTTATCAGGTACATAATGTGTTCAGTACCAATTCTTTTCAACTTCTCACTGTCAAACTTAATCCCCATGAGGAATGGAGAGTTCCTGTCACTACTAAAAGTAATAAAACAAAAGGACTGCCAGACTGCCCAAAGAAACCTACAAAGGGACCTTTTCTAGTGACTTCAATTTTATGGAATGACAGGAATGCTCCCAAGGCCGTTGTGCTCCAAAGTTCAGCCGTGCGTACTGTTATTGATTGGGCTCCAGAAGGGCATTATTGGAAAGATTGCTCCAGAAAAAATACTTCATTCTTGGAGTTTAATTATTTGTTAGATTATATAGAGGATGGATGGCAGTTATACAGGTTGAGACAATGGGGGTCTCCTTACCCCTTTAAATGGATGGACACAGGCATTGTTCCTCCTAGACCAAAAATGATTCATCATTTTATTACCCCAGAACATCCTAAATTATGGAAATTAGCTGCATCCTTGGCAGGAATAAGGATATGGGACACTACGTATTAATTCCTTCACACTAATACCAAAACACCCATATCCAATATCACCTTGATATCTGAACAGGTTATACCCATCAGAGCTCTGTCAAACCCCCTTACATGCTGTTGGTTGGAAATAGAATTGTTAGGCAGGAATGTAGACCTAACATGGTGGCGTTACCTGGCGTTGCAGGCCTTTTGTTAAAGACTCCCTTCACCCTTGTACACACCCGCAGACTTACATGCATCAGAGTTCTGGCTGGGCAACCACACTCCCCCATGACTTGAAGCTCACCTGCATTCCACAAGTTCATAAAAAGCAGTTTCGGTTAAGTTTCCAAAGACCCCTTTCTCATGACCCTTACTCAACTCCTGCCCTAGTAGTTTCAAGACCCCCCAGGCCCTGTTTGCACAACCAGCTTCCCTACCTCTCTGGCTATAAAAAGCCTCTACCCTCCTCCCTCAGCGCGACTTCCTTGGCCCGCACCTTTGGACTGAGGAACCTCACCCGAGAGTCCTAATAAAGGCTATTCTCACTGCCATTTGCCTTGTGTCTTCGTTCCCAGTTCGGCTCCAGCCTCAGTTTACCTTTACATTTGGTGCCGAAACCCGGGAGGAGACCCCCCTCCCCGGACCCCTGCTGGGTTGGGCGGGTTCTCCTCTCCCTGAGCTGGGATCCCCTCCTCAAGCCTGGAGCCGTCTCATCACATTTGACTCAATTTGATCACTGCTGGGAAGTTTCCCCCCATCCTGAAGGCTCCCTCTGGGAGTCCCTGTCCAAAACGCATGGCCATGTCAGGGGCTCTCTCCGGTCAGCTATGACCTCGGTACTGGGGACTAGGAGATGTCCAACCTCCCCGGAAGCCCCCATACCCCGCACTCCATGTGGCAGTAAGAGGACACTCCCATTGCCTGCGGACTGCCCACCTTGAGACCATGTGAACTACCCAGTCCAAACCAAACTGAAAATCTCCTCTGAGGTGTCTCTTGGCAAATCTCCAGACTTTAAGTCTCAACCAAGACATAAAACGAAAGTGGCTCATTTTCTTCTGCACAATAGCATGGCCGCAATACAAATTGGAGAATCAGTCTCAGTGGCCTGCAGAAGGCACTCTAGACTTTAACATTCTCACAGTTCTGACCAACTTTTGCAAGAGACTAGGCAAATGGTCCAAGATACCCTATATTCAGGCCTTTTGGGACTTGCGTTCTTGCCCAGATCTCTGCGCCCAATGCTCGTTAGCACAGGGTCTGCTCGCAAAGTCTCTTCCCTCGAGCAAGGAGAGGGATGATTCCTCCTCTTCTTCTGAGCCTCTTGACACCCTATCCCAGCCACCCCTCTGGTCTCCCGCCCAACCTCCTCCTTACCCTGACCCACCGTTATCCCCGTCCTCGTCAATGCCTCCCCACCCTTCCCCTCCTCATGTACCCTTACCAAACCCGACAGATTCAGTCTTCCCTACCTCCACCTCCTCCCCTTCCTCACCTGTCTCAGCCCATACTCGGTCCAGGACCAACCTCCTGTGTCCCTTACGAGAGGTGGCAGGTGCTGAAGGAGTAGTCCGGGTCCATGTGCCGTTTTCATTGGCAGACTTGTCTAAGGTTGAGGAGTGTGCAGGTTCCTTTTTGGCCAATCCTACTCGTTATATCAAAGAGTTCAGGTATCTATGCGAGGCATATGATCTCACCTGGCACGACCTCCATGTCGTTATGACCTCAACCCTGTCTTCTGAGGAGCAGAAACGCATCCTAGTGGCAGCCAAGCAGCATGCTAACCAGGTTCATTTAACTGACCCTGCTGTGCCAGTCGGCATCAAGGCAGTGCCCTCGGCTGAGCCCGACTGGGACTACCAGGTGGGGCAGGCAGGTCGCCGCTGCCGAGACATGATGGTTCAGTGCCTTCTTGCCAGCATGTAGGCAGCCTCTAACATATCAGTCAACTTTAACAAACTAAAGGAGGTAGTCCAAGGCGCAGATGAAAATCCGGCCATTTTTCTTAACCGGCTGACTGAGGCACTTATCCAGTACACCCGCCTTGACCCTGCCTCCCCTGCAGGAGGAACCATCTTGGCCTCGCATTTCATTTCTCAGTCAGCCCCTGATATCCAAAAAAAATTTAGAAAGGCAGAGGAAGACCCTCAAACTCCCATCCAGGATTTAGTCAAACTGGCCTTCAAGGTCTACAACTCCAGGGAGGAAGCAGCTGAGGCCCAATGACAGGCCAGGCTAAAACAGAAGGTACAACTCCAAACCCAGGCCTTGGTAGCAGCCCTGAGACTGGCTGGCTCCAGGACCTCCCAGAAAGGAGGTACTACCCGAGCGCCACCTGGTACCTGCTTCAAGTTCAGCAACGACAGCCACTGGGCCAAGCAGTGCCCCAACCCAAAGGAGAAAACCCACCCCTGTCCGAACTGTCAGCAGATGGGCCACTGGAAGTCAGACTGCCCCAACCTGAGGACGGTCGCTGCGCCTCCACGTGACGACCCTCCTCCAGGTATTGGAGGCACCTTCCAGCTCCTCCACATGGACAAAGATTGAAGAAGCCCAGACTCGGGAACCCCTCTTACTCTTGTCAAGCCCAGGGTTATGCTCCAGGTAGCAGGTAAGTCCATATCTTTCCTCATGGACACGGAGGCTACCTACTCCTTTTTTGTTTTGCCTTCCTTTAGTGGCCCCAGCCACCCCTCCACTGTCATGGTCATGGGAATTGATGGCACTCCCTCCACCTATGGCCAGACTCCTCCTCTGTCTTGCCGGTTGGATGGCTCCCTCCTCTCACACTCGTTTCTTATCATTCCTTCGTGCCCAGTCCCCTTGTTAGGATGAGATCTCCTCTCCAAGCTGGGGGCCGCAGTTCATTTCCGGCCCAACCCCTCCCCACACCTCACATTCCTCTTCCCCCTCCTCTCACCTGATGAACCCCGCCAGGCTGACTCCCACTCCTGTTTCCAGTCCCCATTAACACTGAGGTGTGGGACACCTCCTCCTGATCATTGCCCAGCACCACACTATGGTCCACATCCAGCTAAAAGACCCTTCTAACTTTCCCTCTAGGCCCCAGTTCCCTATCTCCCTTGAACACCGACAGGGACTAAAACCCATCATTACATGCCTGCTCCGGCAGCACATTCCAGTTTCCACCAACTCACCATGCAATACTCCTATCTTGCCTGTACAGAAAAGCTCTGTGGCCTATCGTCTCATGCAGGACCTATGCCTCATCAATAAGGCAGTAGTCCCTACCTTTCCAGTTGTTCCTAATCCATATACACTTCTCTCACGTGTTGCCCGTGACACCACCCATTTCACTGTCCTTGACCTGAAGGATGCCTTCTTTATCATCCCTCTACACCCAGACTGCCACTTTCTGTTTGCTTTTACATTGGAAGATCCAGACACTCATATTTCTTCCCAGCTGACTTGGACTGTTTTGCCTCAAAGGTTCCATGATAGCCCCCATTTTTTTTGGACAGGCACTGGCACAGGATGCTGTCTTCTGTCCCCTGACCCAAAGCACACTATTGCAGTATGTCGATGACTTATTACTATGTAGTCCTTCCTAGGAGTGCTCCCTTGCAGATACTGCTACATTTTTAAATTTTCTAGGTGACCGAGGTTATCAGGTTACCCCAGCTAAGGCTCAACTTTGCAGCCCTTCTGTCACCTACCTAGGCATACTCCTCACACCCACTACAAAAAGCCTCACAGCAGATAGAATAAGCCTCATTGAAACTCTCCAGCCTCCTCAGGATGCGGAAGAGATCTTGTCCTTCCTAGGACTGGTGGGCACAGTGAGTCTTATCCCGTGGCCCAACTCAGGATCTTTAAGGCCTACATCAAGGTTGTAAGCAGCCTCGTCAGCCTGGCCTCTGACATCAGACAACAGGAGGAAGCCATCTCAGCTCTAGCCCAGGCAGCAAGCCCCAGGACAGCAGCAACCATTTTTCCTGACTAACCTTAGTCAGGGAAGGGGCTCAAGTGGTACACATGGCTGAGGTACACAACATCTCTCATTGTTTCTTGTGTGCAGCCTTGAATAAGCCCACACTGGTTGCGGTACCCTTACCCAGCCCTTTTAACTCCTCTAACCTAACTCCCTCCTTTCCCCTTCCCAGCCGAACACTACATCAATGAGTCAGGACTAGTAGAAACCAATCTCCTCACTCTAGAAAAGATTTGGGAAAGACTCCACCAGAAAAACCTCGGATCAAGGCCCTCACTTAGGAGGTGGCAATCATCTGTGGCCGGTTAAGTCCTACCCTTTCTAAGCCCGTTACTAATCATTGGCTTCTTGCTACTCATAGCTCCCTGTGTCCTCCGCTTCATCCAGGACCACATGAAAGAAGTCTCCCAGGTCACTTTCAATCAGATGCTGCTCCACCCCTATACTCGAGTTCCGACCTCCGAAGAACCCCACGATGACCCATAGCAGCAGGAAGCAGCCAGATGAACACATCGCCCCATTTTCTTATTAGAAAGAGGTCGGAATGTTAGGCAGGAATCTAGACCCAACATGGCAGCATTACCCAGCATAGCAGACCTTTTGTTGAAGACTCCCTTCACCCTTGTACACACCCACAGACTTACATGTGTTAGAGTTCCAGCTGGGCAACCACACTCCCCCATGACCTGCAGCTCACCTGCATTCCACAAGTTCGTAAACAGCAGTTTCGGTTAACAGTTTCCAAAGACCCCTTCCTCATGACTCTTACTCAACTCCTGGCCTAGTAGTTTCAAGACCTCCCAGGCCCTGTTTGCACAACCAGCTTCCCTACCTCTCTGGCTATAAAAAGCCCCTACCCTCCTCCCTCAACGCGACTTCCTCAGCCTGCACCTTTGGACTGAGGAACCTCACCCATGAGTCCTAATAAAGGCTATTCTCACTGCCATTTGCCTTGTGTCTTTGTTCCTGGTTCGGCTCCAGCCTCAGTTTACCTTTACAAGAATCATCACTCCCAACACACAAACTATAGAATATGATAACTGTGAATTATTTACATGCATTGACGCTACTTTTATTCCCACAACAAGTATTCTCTTGGTAAGGGCTAGGGAGGGGTATGGATACCTGTTGCTTTACACCATCCATGGGAGTCTTCCCCCTCTATTCACATAGTCAGTAAAGTTCTTAAAGGTATCCTCAAAAGAACAAAGAGATTTATTTTTACTCTTATTGCAGTCATTGCAGGTCTGATGGCAATTACTGCAACAGCAGCAACTGCTGGAGTTGCCATCCACAACTCTGTTCAAACCACTCAATATGTTGAAGCATGGCAGAAAAACTCCTCCAGACTTTGGAATTCTCAGGCTCAAATTGATCAAAAATTAATCATTAATCAAATTAATTATCTCCACCAAAGTGTAATCTGGCTGGGAGATAGAGTTATGAATTTGGAACATTGTATGCAATGCAGTGTGATTGGAATACTTCTGATTATTGCATAACGCCTTATGCTTATAACAAAGATCAGCATTGCTGGGAAAAGATCTCAAGACATTTAAAAGTCTGGGATGATAACTTAACCTTGGATATTTCAAAACGTAAAGAGCAAATTTTCCAGGCTTCACAAGCTCATTTATCTACTGTTCCTGGCTCAGACATTTGTGAAGGAATAACTAAAGAATTATCTGATCTTAATCCCTTTAAATGGATCAAACCCCTCAGAGGATCATTGTTGTCACTGGCATTATTGATATTGGTATGCTTACGTTGTCTCCTTTTAGTCTGCAGATGACTCCAAGGAGTCTGAAAACAAGTCTGAAGTCAATGACAAGCAATGATGGTGATGGCAATCCTAGGTAATACAAAGGGGGGAGATGTGGGTGGCAATCCACCTAGCTGCCGTGTCCAGAGATCAAGGGCACGAGCTGTTCCAGTGTAATAAAATACATCAAATAAGAATAGTTACACTAGATATAGATAATAGATATGATTATATAATAGATATTATTATATATGAATATCATTAATTATTAGTTTGTAGCAATTACTCTTTATTGCAATATTATAATAATCTTTGCTGTAGAATTATAACTTAGGAAAAACCAGGCCATACAGAGATAGGAGCTGAGGGGACATAGTGAGAATTGTCCAGAAGACAATAGTGGGAGCCTTCTGTTATGTCTGGGCAGGATCACCAGAGGGCTCTTTGGTCTAACGGTAATGCCAGTGTCTGGGAAGACGCCTGTTGCAAAGCGGACCATGGTCTAGTGGTAGCGTCAGTGTCAAGGAAAAACACCCTCTACTTAGCAGACCAGGAAAGGGAGTCTCTCTTTCCCCAGAGGAGTTCAGAGAAGACTCTACTCCTCCACCTCTGATGTCAGGCCCACCTGCAGTTATCCAGAGGCCTAACCGTCTCCCTGTGATGCTGTGCTTCAGTGGTCATGCTCCTAGTCCGCCTCATGTTCCATCCTGTACATCTGGCTCTGCCTTTTAGATAACAGTAACAAATTAGTGAAAGTACCAAAAACCTCTGATATGAAGAAAAAATGGCATAGGCTGTGTCCTCTCTCTCTCTCTCTCTGTCTCTCCGCCTCCACTGCCAAACAGGGAAGGACTCCCTGTCCAATGGACATGTGACTCATGTGACCTTATCAATCATTGGAGATGACTCACACTCCTTACCCTGCTCCTTTTGCCTTTTATCTAATAAATAACAGTGTAGCCAGGTATTCAGGGCCACTACCGGTCTCTATGTCTTGGTAGTGGTCCCCTGGGCCCAGCTGTCTTTTCTTTTATCTCTTTGTCTTGTGTCTTTATTCCTACAATCTCTCATCTTCGTACATGGGGAGAAAAACCCACCGACCCTGTGGGGCTGGACCCTACAGGTATAGATAGCATTTATTTCCATTCTCGGCAAGGATGTCTGCCAGAAAGAGGGAGTACCTGAGAAGGAGCCAGTTGTCCCATACACATGAGGAATTCTGAGCCATGTTACGTGACAACCACGAGCATTTTCACTCTGGTTAGACAGGACTCTGGATGGGTGTATAGGAAAATTCTAAGGGAGTCAAATAGGACATTACAAAGATTTATTCATTTGCCCAGGGAGCATTTATTGTGTTAAATTATGTGGAGAATACTACACAAAGAGCAATTAAAGTGAAAATTATTAAGGCATTACCTTTACTTCGGGAAACTCACCCTAGTCAGATTCTCTGAGTCCCAGAACTTAATAACAACCTAGTAAAAGCTTGTTCAGAGTGGAGAGTGGGTGGGGGAAGGAAGACAAGGTTAAAAATTAGGCTGGGTGGATGAGATAATTACCCCTGATAATGCACTGGAAGTAGGGATAAGTTTGGGATGGGTGAAAACAAAAGAGTCTCAGCAGAGTGTGCAGAAAAAAAGGGCAGAAACCCAGGAGGCTTATGCACGAAGAGGAATGAGTTTGCTGGACTGGGGAGAGGGACAGTAAAAAGTAGAGAATAAAACGCCTCTGTGGTCATCTGGGGACTGTGGGGTGGGTTAACTGGGGGTTACAGAATCAGTGAAGAGTAGAGTGGGTAAATAAGAGCTATATTGTGGAAAAATTCTGTAGCAGTAGTGCTTAGGAGGAATAGAAACTCAAAGTATTACATAAATATGCTTTCTTTTTATTATCCCACACAAGCCATTAGCCTTTCCTCTTAAACTGAGAAAGGAGTGGTTTTCTAAGATGTTTTTAAATTCTTACAGGCAAGCACTACTCTTTGCTGCCTTTTAGTAAAGGTTTGTTTTAACCAAATCAGAGAAGATTGAATGGATTTTCTTGCTCACAATGGTTCATTGGAACAACTCATATCTTTTACTAGTGTTCAGAACATTAATGTGAAACTCCTGATATTCCAAAAGTATTCCCTTGGGCTGAAAGAAACCAGCATTGATGGAAATAATTGACTGAGTGTCAATACTCCATGGAGGGGTACTCCACTTGCTGAGGCTCCCTCCTCTGTGCTAGGCCTTGTACACCATGGGTATCCTGTTGAGGCTGGAGCTGGAGCTTGGAAGGAGCTCAGTGGGTCTTCCCAGCACACAATAGTCACCCAATTAGCATGGCTGGAATCAAGCTGCTCCCTCTTACCATTTCTTTCTCCATTTGTCCCTTGTTGGGAATGGAGAGTTTTGCAATTGAGTTCAGCACAGGGTTGAAGTTCAAATCTCAGCTGATACCTGATGCATGTTTCCTTTTCTGAGAGGAACTTGGGAGAATAAAGCATTGCAAAGGTCATGGTCAGGCACGGTGTCTCATGCTTGTATTCCTGGCATATTGGTAGCCTGAGGAGATAGAATTGCTTGAGGTCAGGAATTTAATACCAGCCTTGTCAACATATTGAGACTCTATTTATACAAAAACACTTTAAGCATTAAAAAAATTTAGCCAGGTGTGATGGTTTCCAACCGTAGTCTCAGCTACGTGGGAGATTGAGGCAGAGGATCACTTGAGCCCAGGAGTTCTAGGCTGCAGTGAGCTATGATCATGCTACTGCACTCCAACCTGGGCAACCATGCAAGATGTTTCAAAAATAAAATCTTTTATTATTCTTCACCCCTATAATCTGTTCAGAATTTGTGCACTATGTGGCAGAAAGAAAGGAACCCCCAAGGGTTTGGTTCTTGCCTAAGATTTGGCTTACTGCTGCTTGGCTGCCCCCTCACGTCCTCATTTTGGATAAAGTTAGAATCCCTAGGTGAAGCGGAGTTTCTCTCCAGCAGAGGGTCTCACCAAGTCCCCAGGACTGGCACTTTAAGTGGAGGCTTGCCTTTCAACGTCTGGGTAATGATTGACACTAAAATTGAGAAAAGTTTTCCAGACACCAGCTTCCTGAAAGGAGCATCTTGTCAGAAGACATTGTGGTCAGTGGTGAAGGTAACCCAGGCTGACTGGGGAAGTCCACCAGCACATCTGAAGACTGAGCTAGGGGAGGGTTTCCCTGATGTTCACTCCTTCTGCTCTCCATACATTCATCTACTTTTCCCAAACTTCCCTCTGATGTCCTCCAAACTTTCCAACCTCCCAGGGCTTTTTTTTTTTTTTTTTTGCCAGGGAGTCTAATGAAGTAAAAGCTTTAAAATTGCTTTGATTTTAAAAATAATTTTATTGATTATTAAAATGTCCTAACATAAAATTAGAATATCCACTTTTGAAATGTTTAAAAAGTAAATTAAGTATAAGTTTACATTTAATTAACTTATTTGATTCCTAATTAAAATTAAAAAAAAAGTTTGAAACAAGGTCTTGCTTTTTCACCAAGGCTGGAGTGCAGTAGTGAGATCTTGGGTTATTGCAACCTCCACCTCCTAGATTCAAATGATTCTCATGCCTCAGCCTCCCAAGTAGCTGGGGCTACAAGTACACACCACCAACTAGCTAATTTTTGTGTTTTTAGTAGATACGATGTTTTGCCATTGTGCCCACACTTGTCTCAAACTCCTGGTCTCAAGTGATTCACCCAGCTTGGCCTCTCAAAGTGCTGGGATTACAGGTGTGAGTCACTGCACCTGACCTAAAAAGTTTTTAAAATTATAGGTAAATTTAAATTACTCAGAAATAGCCAGAATTAACCATTGAATACCCTGAATCATTTTCTCATGCATAAGCCTTTCTAATCTTTCTATTTAAATTTAGGACTTGACTCAGTTCTAGTGTTTTAAAACCTGCTTTTTTCCTTTGAAGAAATGCAGACCATCTCACAGGTCAATGGACATCATGGACTTTCTGATGTTTAGTGCCTGCCTGGTTGTTTATCTATGACCTCCCATAACGTATTTAAGTAACACCCTCTTGATTATGGGGTTAAGTAGTTGAAATTACATTGTCCTTTCTGAAGCACTGCATGGACAAAATTAGATCTTGAAAGAAACACACAGACCGGTACCACACCCTTCCTTTGAAATTCTCTACTGCTTATTTAAAAAGCTGTTTATTCCTGACTAAGGTCCCACATTACACCCTCTGTAAAATTTTTGGAAACTATAAAAGTACAAGAGAACCAATAAAGCAATTTAATTTATCACAGAATCCTGCTTCCTATAAGCAACACCTCAATTCTTGTAATTTGGCATATTTCCTCTCAGTCATTTTTCTACACATTTTAAATTTTGAGCTGTAATGTATAAGTTTGGTTATACTTTTTAATGTATGCATTTAATTAATATGTTTAATGGTATATCATCTCATAAGCACTTCCCCATGTCATAAAAAAATTCTTTGTATAACCTATTTTTAATATATGTCTGTAGCTCCAAAGAACAGGTACACCTTCTTTACTCTTCTAATCCTCTATTATTGGAAAATTTTGTTTTTCCAATTCTTTGAGATAATAAATTGGTTAGGGTTAGTATTTTGGTCCTCATTTAAATTTTCTAAGAGTTTCCTTTCTATAAGAGGCTAAATGACTGTTAGAAGGAGAAGAGCCCTCTTGCAGGGGTGTGTCCTAGGGTTGAGGCCTTCCTGAAAAGTGCCGTCCTTGTGGCAGGTCCCCATGTGTCTTTCTAAAATCAGCACAGTCAGACTGAGGTGCTTGGGATTCTGCAGCTGTGACCCCTCTGGAATCTTCCTTGAATTCAGGTGCAACTAATCTCCTCCATGGTGGACACCAGGAAGTAGGCTGTAGAGCATTCTGTGACCCTGAAGAATGACACGATGTCCTTGATAAAGAAGATGAAAATTCCTGAAGGAGAAATAATGTTTTCTTAACAGCAGAAGTAGATGAAGAAGCACATTTGCTCCTCTGCTAGAATCAGAGAAATAACTTAGCCCACTGATAGTGTCTCAAAGTTATGTAAGTCATTCTATCAGAAGCCTGTTTCTAAGAGTACTTGGCACAGCTATTTCTGTGGGTCTCCGAGACATTCTTATTTTATTGAAGACAAATCCCCGTGGGGGAGCTTATTTTTGAGCACTTTTAGAAAAGCAATAGAGTACAACCAAAACTATATACTAATGAAAAAGTAAGCTATGCCTACAGAGATGTAGTTAGTTAATTTCACTAAAATGTTGTTTTATATAATGCAAACGGCACTAACACTTTGACAAATAGATCTGTATTATGAACAGTGAGGGCACTCACAAATTTTTTTTAAATCTTTGAACAATTTCTGGATTATTTATGTTAATAACAATTATGTAAAAAATTTAACCTAGAAGAATCTAAGCATATGTCTGATTATTTAATATAACAAAATGCAAAATAGGCAAATTTCCATTTATTAGTAGGACATAAACACTTTGTTCTGATACAAATATCAAACAGAAAATGTAAGTAAGAAATAGAAAAACAATGACCTGTACATGTTGATTATGTGTGTACATTACTATGCAAAATTACATTATTTTTAGTAACTTAGATTATGTAAATATTTATATTTTAAGCAGCAACAAATATTAACACATTTTTTAAATGTGCAGCTTAGATAATAGTTGATGATTACAATTTATAAATATTAGCTATTTACAACAAGTGGCTACTCAAAAAGAAATTCTAAAAATAATTTTATATTAACTTTGAAAATTTTAAACTCTTTTCTACAGAAGTTTTTAAATTACAGATAATAAAATAGAAAGTTTATAAAACAGGAAAAGCTATTGAGAAATAGTTGGATTTTGATTCATTAACTTTTCTGAATTATTAGTACTTGGAGGTTCACTGTTCATAATTCCAATAGGCTACACAAATTTTCTCTTCAGGAAAATGGCAAAACAGAAGACATTCAACTTTTAAATATCTGATGCCATTTTATTACCTTTTTTCTATATAACTGACATGAAATTTAGACCAATAAAAACAGAATTTCTTCCATGAAATTTCAAGAGCTGAGCTGAGCTGAGCTGGGAAGAGCTGAAGTGCTTGGTATCAGAGTTGTAAATTAAAGCAAGAGCCCCACATCAAACTAATAATAGTTAAGCCTTTTTCTCTTCCTTTCTGTGATTGTGTTAAGCAACAGGCAAAATCAGATGAAGCACCGACTCCTCATTGTTCCATTTTTTCCTCATGGAAAAGCACCAGGAAAGGGTCAGATGGATCAGCACAAACATGGGGCACTGTCTCACTGATGAGGTGGCCCCCTCATAAAAAACAGGCCTGCAATTTTGTGGAAAAGGGGCAGGAGAGGGTAGGGGAGAATGTATGAGCAAGAGTTAAAAAGTATTGAGTATTAAGTAAGAGTGTATAAAAATTATTATCGAAGTCTCATTCCTTCTCCAGAAACAGGGATCTGAACAAAAGTTTCTGAGGAAGGCCTCAACCAAAAGCCCCTCAGTAAGGTGCCCCTGAATCTAGATGCCTGGATGGGGAATGAAAATCTACATGTGAGCCTCAGTAGCCAAGAGAGCCTGTATTGTTTATTTCAACCCCTCAGAGGCTGCAATGCATAGACATTCATATGCTTCTCCTAAATGCACATGTCAGCAGGAGTGTGACAATCAATACTTTCAAAGATATAATGTGAATATCAGAATTTCTGGCAAAAATTTAGATAATCTTATCTTTCCAACCTCAAAAATCATATATGCTGAGAAACTTCAAAGGCATGTATCTCAACAAACAATTTTTCAGGAAGGACTAAAGAAGCACAGCTGTAGCACAAAAACTAGACTAGAAGTTGATGCTACCTGTGGAAATTGCTAATAATGGAAACACAGGTTGTTAGAATTTAACATGTCTGATGGGTGAATATAATGTCACAGCAGCATAGATGCAGGAATATTTGGATCTGACTATGCTATCTAAAGCTAGAATCCTTACATTTTCAAAAGTTTAGAAAAAATAGGTTAGAGTAGTTAGTGGAGGTGGTATTTCTCCTCTTTGGTTGATTTGGGAATTAACACCAATCCTCATAATAGTTTCTGGTTCATATGTACAGCATGTGTTTTAATCATGACAATTTAGGTAAATACATTGAGTTACTCTCTTTCAGGTATCTGTAAAGAGAGCATTATTAACATTACAGATAAATTTTAACTGGAATAAAATACCTCAACCCAGAATCTTCAGTGGTGCCATCAATTGAGGTCAGTCATTTATAATCAAATGAAATCTACTATTCTTTTTAAAATATACAAAGTAAAAGTCATCAAGATCAAAGTTATTCAGAAACAAAATAATAATCAAAACACAGCTGTACCATTAGAGCTTAATAAATCCCAAAATTGTATATGTAGTGTAGAAATAACATAAGTAGTTATAATGTTTAAATACATTAGAAGAAAAGTTTAAAAGTAAGATCAAAATAAAGCATATTATCAAAATAATTAGGTGAAAGTTTTAAATGAAAAAATAATATTTAAAATGTAAAGGATAGAATAAATAGAAAAATTACATAAATGAAAAAAGAAATTATCAATTAGAAGGTAAGATGAAGTGAATATTTAGAAGTCACAATAGAGATAAAGCAAATAAACAATATAAAAAACAAAAATACATGAAAAACTAGAATAAGTGGTGTTGTTTAAGTACAAGTTTAAATAAATAAAATGAAGTGAATGTCAAATAGGGAATAAAAAATATATAATTATTAAAATAAATAATTATAATAGCTTAAAGGCATGCTTATCAAAAAAAAAAATAGTTAAAAGCATAATACCAAAAAGAGAAAATCACGTAAAGCCATCTAAGATAAAATTCAAATTAATTAAAAAGCAATGAAAATAAACCTATTTCTCAATATGTGAATAAAATCAAGAATCCAATAGATTATGGTTTTCAAAGTTCTGAGGGAAAAACATGTAAATTTAAAATTACATATATTTCAAAATTTGTTGTCAGGATTGAGGACAAAATGTAACTTAATACACAAAACAATGTAAATTGTATATATTTACCTTAGTGAAATGCGTCAAAAATTTTCCAAAAATGTAGTTTATGAAGAAAAATACTCTTCCTGAGAACAAAAACTGAGATAAAATAAATATGCAAACATCTAAATAGATCTAAACTATATTAACATTGTGTCCAATTATGCAGAATGTGTGATATATCCATATGAAGTACATTTACGGAAGAATAAAAGACAATGTTATCCCAAGGGTTATAATAAATAAAAGAATAAATTTGGTAACAGATGAGTAACTTATTTTATATCAGTATAATGTGTATTTAAGAGATTTCTGTCACTAAATTCTTAAATATTGAGTGCAAATCCTATATACTGTTTTAACAATAATCACTATTATTTTCTCAGCAAAGATTGGCACTGAAAGACTGACTCCTACATAGCCAGTGACCACAGCTTCTGGAACAACAAAAGTATTAAATCATTTATCCTGAATATGGCCAATGAGCATGAGATGAAGAAATCTACCCAGTATGTGACCACAAAACAACTCAAAAGCAGTTGGATGGTCTGAGTAGCTTATTTCTCTGGAGAGACTCTTAGAGAGTGGCTGCTGCTATAGCGATGCTGAGACTGCCTTTTGTGCCTGGAGGAGAGAATTACCACCTGTGCATTTGAGAGCATCAGTGTTCCTCCAGAAGAGACATTTCTAAATGCTGCTAGTGTGAAAAACGAGCTTATGTTCATGTAGCCCCTGGGGGAAGAAAAACAGTAATAAACAAGAAAAATAATGCTTGCCCAGGTTACATTTGATTTAGCATTAGTGGGATAGAGCCAGTCACTACTAATACAGAAGTTGAAAATCCATGAGAGGAACACAAAACATAGTGTATAACTTAGGTGGGTGAGTTTGAAATTTGCCAAACAGTAGGTTCTGGGATTAATGGCAATCGTTTGTAATATGCTCAAAGAGCAAGTGGTGCATGTGAAGAAGCTCCTCATTACCATGTTAAGGTAGACAGCAGGCTTCTATTTGAGGCTACTCTAGAGAACATCTTCCCAATCTATGTCTGCAGAGAGCAAGTTTGCCATAGTAGAAGCATCACTATGTAGATGAATGCCTAGTTACTGATGCTCTGGTCACAGGACCTGGGCTGTAACCCAAAAAGCATGCAAAAATCCAGAAGAGAGGAAGGAAGATGACAGAGATTCCAATGCTGTGGAATAAAAAGCACTTTTATGGCACTATTATTTGAAGATGTGCTCTTTATCAGAAAAGTAAACGCATATCTGGAAAAACAAACCACACAACAAACAAAATCTCTTCTTAGGAAATCTCTGTGATTATATCAACTAGGACCACCACTCTCCTCGGTGTCGACCATCATGATTACCTCAATCAAAAATGCCTGAGTCATCCCCAGCAACCCCATGAGTACCATCCCCCCAGCCAGCTCATTCTTTCACTTCCCATTAGCATCAAATCTGCAATGATGCCATTGAAGCTCCCTCTTTTGGGGCTTTTATTATCTTCACACTTCCTGAACAATTGTAAGTGCCACATGTCCTGGAAGTTTATAGTTTATTTGTATATCTTCTCTTAAATTCCACAATACTATGGACAATGACTTATGAACATTTTATCTGCATACCTGGTACAGTGTTAGGTTAATGTTTTTCAAAAAGGTGAATGACTGGAGATAAGCAGACAATCCATTGGTCAGCTTTTTTCACTCTACTAATTAATATGAAGTGGAGAGAATTTATAATGTGTAATTGAGCAAACTTTCTTCATCAAACTTTTTAATAAGAGCAGTAATCTATTTATGAGGATAGAGCACTCCTGACCTAAACACATCCCAAAAGACCACACCTCCCAATACTGTTGCTGTGAAGATTAAGTTTCAACATAAATTTTTAAGGGAAACAAAAACATGAAAACCATGCCTCATGTCCCCATTTTTTTCTTTCACACAAAATACAATCATTCCATCTACTAGCTTCTGTAATTCTTAGCTCATTCCAGAATCAACATTAACATGTAAGTTCAAAGTCTTGTCTAAATCTCATGTGGATGAAATTCAAGGTATAATTAATTCTCATGCAAAGTTTTCTTTACCTGTGAATCTATGAAACCCAATATGTTATGTGTTTTTGAAATATAACGTCAGGAAAGGCAAAGGACAGACATTGCTGTTTCAAAGGGAGAAATAGGCAAGAAGAAATAAATAACAGGTCCCAAGTGTGTTATAAAAATAACAACTAGAAGGTAGGCCATGCACGATGTCTCATACCTGTAATCCCAGCACTTTGGGAGGCCAAGGCAGCTGGGTCACTTGAGGTCAAGAGTTCAAGATCAGCCTGGCAATATAGTAAAACTCTGCCTCTACAGAAAAAAAAAAAAAAAAAAAAAAAAAAAAAAAAAAAATTAGCCAAGCATGGTCTCATGCACCTTTGGTCCCAGCTACTTTGGAGGCTGAAGCAAGAAAATCACTGTAGTCCAGGGGGCAGAGGTTGCCATGAGCTGAGATCACACCACCGCACTCCACCCTGGGCAACAGAGTGAGAATCCATCTCAAAATAAATAAATAAATAAATAAAAATAATGGACAAAAACTGCTCAAATTTGAAAAAAGAAATGGACAAACAAACTCAAGAATTTTAGTGGACTTTGACCAGCATAAATTTAAAGAAAACCAAAGTGAGACACAATATAAAACTATTAAATATCTCATAGAAAAAAATTTCAAAAATTTCAAGAGAAAAAAATATTAAACATATACAATTCAGTCACACTAATACCATCAGCAGATGTCTTTAAAGATATTTTGCAGTTCAGAGTGTGGGATGATAATATTCAAGTACAAAAAAATTACCAACCAAGAACATTATATATGGCAAAACTCTCATTGAAACATGAAGGTGAAATTAAGATTTTTTCAGATAATCTAAACCTGAAGGAGTTTATGACCACTGGATTTGTTCTTCAAGAAATGCTAGAAAGTCCTTTGAGTATAAAAAACGGGAGTACCAACATACCATACAAACCTATAAAGCTCTGTTTTAAAGTAAATATATCAACAAATACAGCATCCTCTATTATTGTGATGTTGGTAAGTAAATTTAATTCCCTCATGGAATTTGACAGAAAAATATACAAAAATATTATATGTGCATGTTAAAGCATACACCATATAAAAGGCCTAATTTGTGACATCAAGAGAAAAGTGTGTGTTGGGAAAGATGGTCATGTAAAAGACTGTAAAAGTTATATGCTACTGCAGATAACATCAGATTAAAATAGATTGTTATAACCTTGAGACGTTTCATGTAATCTGTATAGTAATCACAAAGATAATACATGTAGAATACACACAAAAGAAAAAGAAATAAAAACATGTTAGTACAAAATTTAATTAGACAAAAAGGAAGATAGCAAGAAATAGAACAAATAAATAAAAGAACTACAAAAGACACATAAAACAATTAGAAAAATGGCTATAGTAACTCCTTAACTGCAAATAATAACCTCGTATGTAAAAATGTCAAATTCTCCAATAACAGACACAAGGTCACTGAAAAAATAAAAATATAAAATCAAATAAATTCTGTTTATAAGAGGCTCACCTTTTATTTAAGGATAAACATGGGCTGAAAGTGCAGAGATGGAAAATTATATTCTACATGGTAACCAAAATCTGTTTATAAGAGGCTCACCTTTTATTTAAGAATAAACATGGGCTGAAAGTGCAGGGACGGGAAATTATATTCTATATGGTAACCAAATAATCCTAAATAGCAACCAGAATAGAACAAACTTCGTCACATTTACATTAGATGACTAGGCTTTAAGCAAAAATCCATCATAAAGACAAACAAGGACATTGTAAAAGAAAAATAAATCGCCAAGAAGATATCATAATCAAAATATGCACATGTATCAGCAATGATTCCAAACACATAACACAAATAATGACAGAATTAAAAGGAGAAATAGGCTGAGTACAGTGGCACACACCTGCTTGTAATCCCTGCATCTTGGCGGGGGCTGAGGCAGGAAGATGGCTTGAGCCCAGGAGTTGAGATTAAACTGGGCAAGATAGCAAGACTTCATCTCTATTAAAAAAAATGTATATGTATATATAATAAAATATATATAAATAAAATATATATACATAAAAATAAAGGGAGAAATGGACACCACCACCAAAATGATAGGAGACTTTAATAATGAAGCGGACAACCTGGCAGACCAACATGAAAACAGAGGGTTGAGCAAGGAGAGATTCAACCAAATCCAACAGACATAGAGAAACAGTCTTCTCAACAACAGAATGCGCATGCTGGTGCGCACGTGGAACATTCTTCAGACTATTTCACAAATCGGACCGCAAAGAAATCAATTCAAGAAAACTAAAATCATACGAAGTATCATTTGCAACTAAAATGGGATGGAACTAGAAATGAATAGCAGGTGAAAAATTTAAAAATTTGCAAATAAATAAAAGTCAAGTAACATGCTCCTAAACAACATTATGGGTTAAAGAAGAAATCACAGTGAAAATTTCAACATAACTGGAAACAAAAAGCATAGCAAAATTATTGAATGCATCTAGAGCTTGTATTCAATTGTAGTAGTAAATGTGTACATTTAAAAAATCTATCTCCGCCGGGCGCCGTGGCTCGCACCTGTAATCCCAGCACTTTAGGAGGCCGAGGCTGGCAGATCACGAGGTCAGGAGATTGAGACCATTCTGGCTAACATGGTGAAATCCTGTATCTACTAAAAAAATACAAAAATTTTACCCAGGCGTGGTGGCGGTCGTCTGTAGTCCCAGCTACTCAGGAGGCTGAGGCAGGAGAATGGCGTGAACCTGGGAGGCAGAGCTTGCAGTGAGCCGAGATCGCGCTACTGCACTCTGACCTGGGCAACAGAGTGAGACTCCATCTCACACGCACACACACACAAACTATCTCAATCCACTACTACATGTAACCTAAGAAAAAAATAAAAAATTCAGCAGTTATAAATAGATAACAATTAAAAGCCATAGAAAAATATTTTAAACTTTTGTTCTATTGAAAAGATCAAGAAAACTGACATATTAAAAGAAAAAAATAAGATATCTCAAATAATTAAATTCAGAAATAAAAGAGGAGCTATGACTACTGACTCCACAAAAGTAGGAAAAGAAGAGGTTGCAAAAGTTTAAGTCCAAGTATATGCCAAAAAACGTGATAAGCTAAAAGAAATAGACAAATGTCTAGAAACATAGATTATACTAAAAATAAACCATAAAAAAATCTGAATAGACATTTAACTAGTAACAACAACCTCCCTTCAAAAAGCCCAGGCAAAGATCACTTTATTAAATATTTTTTTCCAAAATGTTAAATTAGAGTTAACACAAACCTTTCTAAAACTACTTCAGAAAAATAATAAAGAGAAAACAATTTCGAATGTATTTTATGAACCCAGCATTAACTCTGCATTAAACCCCACAAAGACCCTAAAAAAAAAAAAAAAAAAAAAAATACAACTACAGATGAATTTTCCTGATGACTATTGATGTAAAAATTCTCCTCGGAACATTAGAACACCAAATACGATAACATATTATAAGGAATATACACCAAGTCCCAAAAGGCCTGAACATAGGGTATCTTGGACCATTTGCCTAGTCTCTTGCAGAAGTTGGTCAGATCTGTGAGAATGTTAAAGTGTAGAGTGCCTTCTGCTGGCCACTGAGACTGATTCTCCAATTTGTATTGCGGCCATGCTATTGTGCAGAAGAAAATGAACCGCTTTCGTTTTATGTCTGGGCTGAGACTTAAAGTCTGGAGATTCGCCAAGAGGTACCCGGGAGGAGATTTTCAGTTTGGTTTGGACTGGGCAGTTCCCATGATCTTAAGGCGGGCAGTCCGGAGGCTATGGGAGCATCCTCTCAACTGCCACGCGGAGTGCTGGGTACGGTGGCTTCCGGGGAGGTTGGACGTCTCCTAGTCCCCAGTGCTGAGGTCACAGCTGACCGGAGAGAGCCCCTGACATGGCCGTGCGTTTTGGACAGGGACTCCTGGAGGTAGCCTTCAGGATGGGGGAAAACTTACTCAGCTGTGATTGAATTGAGTCAAATTTAGTGAGACGGCTCCAGGCTTGAGGAGGGGATCCCAGCTTGGGGAGAGGACAGCCCACCCGACCCGACAGGGGTCTGGGAAGTGGGGGGGTCTCCTCCTGGGTTGGCACCAAATGTAAAGGTAAACTGAGGCTGGAGCTGAACCAGGAACAAAGACACAAGGCAAATGGCAGTGAGAATAGCCTTTATTAGGACTCGTGAGCAAGGTTCCTCAGTCCAAAGCTGCAGGCTGAAGAAGTCGCGTTGAGGGAGGAGGGTAGCAGCTTTTTATAGCCCAAGAGGTAGGGAAGCTGGTTGTGCAAACAGGGCCTGGGGGGTCTTGAAACTACTAGGGTAGGAGTTGAGTAAGGGTCATGAGGAAGGGGTCTTTGGAAACTGTTAACCGAAACTGCTGTTTACGATCTTGTGGAATGCAGGTGAGCTGCAGGTCATGGGGGAGTGTGGTCCCCAGCAGGAACTCTGATGCATGTAAGTCTGCGGGTGTGTACAGGGTGAAGCGAGTCTTTAACAAAAGGCCTGCTATGCCAGGTAACGCCACCATGTTAGGTCTAGATTCCTGCCTAACAATTCTATTTCCAACCAACAGCATGTAAGGGGGTTTGACATAGCTCCTGATGGTTATAACCTGTTCAGATATCAAGGTGATATTGGATATGGGTGTTTTGGTATTAGTGTGAAGGAATTAATACGTAGTGTCCCATATTTTTATTCTTGCCAAGGATGCAGCTAATTTCCATAATTTAGGATGTTCTGGGGTAATAAAACGATGAATCATTTTTGGTCTAGGAGGAACAATGCCTGTGTCTATCCATCTAAAGGGGTAAGGAGACCCCCATTGTCTCAACCTGTATAACTGCCATCCATCCTCTATATAATCTGACAAAAAATTAAACTCCGAGAATGAAGTATTTTTGCTGGACCAATCTTTCCAATAATGCCCTTTTGGAGCCCAATCAATAGCAGTACCCACAGCTAAACTTTGGAGCACAACGGCCTTGGGAGCATTCCTATCATTCCATAAAATTGAAGTCACTAGAAAAGGTCCCTTTGTAGGTTTCTTTGGGCAGTCTGGCAGTCCTTTTGTTTTATTACTTTTAGTAGTGACAGGAACTCTCCATTCCTCATGGGGATTAAGTTTGACAGTGAGAAGTTGAAAAGAATTGGTACTGAACGCATTATGTACCTGATAAGAATCATTTCTAAAGGACGGTACAGTTCACATCCAATTCTGATAAGAGTAAGCTAAACAGCCAAGTGACATCCCAATGCATAGTGTTGGATATTTATAGTCAATTGACAGATTAAAGTGCACACCATATTCTTCCAATTGAGCTGGAAACCTATCATCATTAGCGACTGGCATGAAAGCACTATTACTAGTGTAAACTTCTACTGGGGATTCCATCCAGGAGACAGACTGAATTAAAGGGGGAAAAGGAACATATGCCCAGTAAGTAGAATTTTGAGTTTCCCCAAACGGTGGTACACTTACTGCTGCACTGACTACCATAAAAGCAGTGAGAATTATATTACCGGTCATTTTTGGGATTCTTTTTTCTTTTAATAAATTTTATGTTGGGTGAGATAAAACCTTTATAAGACCCCACGTTGGTGGAGTTGAGTGAGTGTGTTGTAGATCACATGGAGAGATTTTGTCTCAGTGTTGGGGTCAGGAAGTTTATGTGTCAGGCAGTGAAAGTTGCTCTTTGGTTTCTGAGGGATTTTTGCCTTTTGTTTCTGGACGCGTTTCATCCTTGGATTTGTGGTGCAATTTTAATTGTCGGGAGGGGACCCACACGGGTTGTAGTCCTTTTCCTGAGGAAACACAAGCAAAATCCCTACCCCAAGTTATAAGGGTCCAGGGAGGGGTGTGTGGGCCCAAATGTCAGTAGTGTAGAAAGGAGAAGACCTTGCTCTGAGCACTGATTGAAACTTTTGAAAAAGAAAAAATAAGTTATCATCAGGCAAAATTTGGTTGAGGCAGTTTCAATGTTGTAAGCAACATGTACTACATACGCTGAGTCAGACACAATGTTAACTGGTTTAGGGAAATCTTCAAGGATGGCCATAACAGCAAGCAGCTCAGCTCGTTGTGCTGAAATAGCTCCTGTGTGGAGAACACGTTCTCTTGGCCCTCTATATGCTGCTCAGCCATTAGAGGAAGCCTCAGTAAAAACAGTGACAGCTTCAGCTAAAAAGGTATTTCTAGTAATGTTAGGTAAAATCCAAGAAGTGAGTTTAAGGAACTGAAATAATTTTACATTACGATAGTGATTATCAGTTATGCCCGGGAAAGCTGCGAAATGTACTTGCCAAGCGATGCAAGTAGCAAAAGCCTGTTGAACTTGTCATCTGGTGAGGGGAACAATAATGTTTTGGGGCTCTGTACCCATAAGACAAAGGAGACGAGAACGTGCCTGGCAAATGAAGACCGAAATTTGATCTAGGTAAATAGTTAGTGTCCGTAAAGAGCTGTGTGGAAGAAAACACCATTCAATTAAATTATGTCCTTGAATAATGAGTCCTATTGGTGAATGTTCAATAGGAAAGATTAGTATTTCAAAAGGTAAATGTGGATTCACTCTGGTGACCTGAGACTGTTGAATGCATTTTTCTGTAAGCTGTAGCTCGGAACCTGCCTCAGGAGTCAAGGACCTTTTGCTGTGTAAATCAGGATTGCCCCGTAACGTTGCAAAAAGATTAGACATAGCATATGTAGGAATGACTAAGGAGGGATGAATCCAATTAATGTCTCCCAGTAATTTCTGGAAATCATTTGGAGTTTTTAAGGAGTCTCATCTGATTTGAACTTTTTGAGGCTTAATGACCTTGTCTTCCAACCGTATTCCTAAATAGTGATGAGGGAAATAAATCTGAATTTTTTCTGGGGCAATAACCAAGCCAGCTGCTGCAAGTGCTTGTTGTAATGCAGAAAAACAAGATATTACTACAGAGCATGAAGCTGCCACGAGATCGGCCTCCTGCTACGTAAGATCAGTGGCCTGTGGCTGATTTTGTGCCACAGGGATGGCAGGTATTGGAGTCTGTAAAATTACAGGAAATTGCCAGGCTTCGGGATCCCCATATTCTCTTGCCTGTGCTATAGCCCTCGTAAACAGAGTGTCATTTTGAGGAATGGATGTAACTTGTTGCTTGTGAGCAGCAAGGGTAGATGAGATTACCTGCTGAGCAGATCTTTCATGGGCCTGATAGCCAGGCTGCCATGGCAACTGCGGACCAGGCTTCAAGGGAGCCTGTGACTCTAACGGAGTCTGAGTAGCAGAAAAGGAACCAGGCCTCAAGGGAACCTGTGACTCTAACCGAGTCCGAATAGTCTGAGTAGAGGGAAAAGAACCAGGCCTCAAGGGGGCCTGTGACTCTAGCCGAGTCTGAGTGGTAGGAAAGGAACCAGACTTCAAGGGAGGCTATGAATCTAGCCGAGTCTATCCAGGGGGAAAGAAGCAGGCATGAAAAAATTAGGCTCTGGAGGGATAGGGTTGAGTGCCTCATTACTGGGCCGAATAGGCAGAGGGTTGAGAGCCCTACAGCAGGGCTGAACAGCGACAGGGTTGAGATAATACAGGAGAGTGTTTATAAAGTTTAAATAAGCCGAGTACTTAGTAATGTTCTGTCCCATGGTGTCCCCGGAAAACTCTGGGTGCTCAAGCTTACCACTAAGCTTATTGACTGCAATCCTCAGGAATCTCTCATCAAAATCCTCCACTGAATCTGCACTCAGGGTGCAACTTCACACAGTGTAGGAGAGCCCCACGTCGGAGCGCCAGATGTAGGATCCAGCCCCACAGGGTTGGTGGGTTTTTCTCCCCGTGTGCAGAGACAAGAGATTGTAGGAATAAAGACACAAGATAAAGAGATAAAAGAAAAGATAGCTGGGCTTGGGGGACCACTGCCACCAAGACATGGAGACCGGTAGTGGCCCTGAATGCGTGACTGCACTGTTATTAATTGGATACAAGGCAAAAGGGGAAGGGGAAAGGGTGTGAGTCATCTCAAATGATTGATAAGGTCACATGAGTCACGTGTCCACTGGACAGGGGGCCCTTTCCTGTTTGGCAGCCAAGGTGGAGAGACAGAGAGAGAGAGAGGACACAGCCTATGCCATTATTTCTTCATATCAGGGGTGTTTAGTGCTTTCACTAGTTTGCTACTGTTATCTAAAAGGCAGAGCCAGGTGTACAGGATGGAACATGAAGGCGGACTAGGAGCATGACCACTGAAGCACAGCATCACAGGGAGATGGTTAGGCCTCTGGATAACTGCGGGTGCGCCTGACTGATGTCAGGCCCTCCGCAAGAGGTGGAAGAGTAGAGTCTTCTCTGAACTCCTCTGGGGAAAGGGAGGCTCCCTTTCCGGGTCTGCTAAGTTGCGGGTGTTTTTCCTTGACACTGATGCTACTGCTAGACCATGGTCTGCTTGTCAACGGGCATCTTCCCAGATGCTGGTGTTACCACTAGACCAAGGAGCCGTCTGGTAGCCCTGTCTGGGCATAACAGAAGGCTCACACTCTTGTCTTCTGATCAATTCTCACTATGTCCTCTCAGCTCCTATCTCTGTATGGCCTGGTTTTTCCTAAATTATAATTGTAGAGCAAGGATTATTATAATATTGGAATAAAGAGTAATTGCTACAAACTAATGATTAATGATATTCATATATAATCATATCTATTATCTATATCTAGTAAACTATTCTTATTTGATGTATTTTATTACACTGGAACAGCTCGTGCCCTCGATCTCTTGACTCGACACCTGGATGACTTGCCATCCACATATGCCAACTTCCTAGAACAAGTACAGGTTTCATCTAGACTAGTTTTCAAAATGAGGAAACAGGATGCAGACAAGTACTTTATTTTCACTTTTTGATCCTGTCCTTATTAACCAGCTGAACTGCGCATAATTAGTTTAGCTAAAAATCAAAAAATATATAGGTAACTGAGGGAAGAAATTGGAAATGCAATAAAAATAGAAAATATTCAGGAATTCGATGTTATTGGTTCATAGAAATGCTACCGATTTTTGTACATTGATTTTGTGTGCTAAAACTTTACTTGTTTATCCACTTCAGGAGGCTTTTCAAGTTTTCTCCAAAAGGAGTTTTGGAGAGGCTTTAGGATTTTCTACATAGAAACTCATATTGCAAGTGGAGAGAGAGAATTCAACTCTTTTTTCTATTTGGATCCCTTTTTATTTTTTCTATTTTCTGATTGCTCTGTCTAGGTCTTTTAAATCTAATTAAATTGTTATTGTGAGATTTTCATATATTTTAATATGTCTGTAATTAATTTTATATCTGTATAATGTCCCCTTATATAGGAATATGCAGCAGTTTTATTTATTTATTTATTTTATTATCGATGTACATTTGAGTTGTTTTCAGTTTGGAAAAGTATCAAATAATGCTTCTTTGAGCACTTTTCTGCATTGCAAGATATGCTGTGCTAGACCTATAAAGACCTTTTAAATATTAGATTAAACAACCCCCATAAAAAACAAACAAACAAACAAACAAACAAAAAACCAGAAAAAGAGAAAAAAGAAATATCCAGTCAGTTAAAATTTTTAAAAAGACAAAAGACCTTATCCTACAGATCCAGTGCCCTGTGTCCCTCACTGTAATGGGGGTGGACATGGGCTTCACAGGACATGAAATTCGTCAAACAGTTGGTGGCTGAAGGTGAGCAAATCTTGTGGAACCAGCCTCTTTGTGTAGTGTTCTCCACATAATTTAACACAGTAAATGATCCCTGGGTAAATGAATAAATCTTCGTATTGTCCTATTTGACTCCCTTAGAGTTTGGCTCTTTTCCTATACACCCATCCAGAGTCCTGTCTAACTAGAGTGAAAATGCTCATGGTTGTCACCTAACATGGCTGAGAATTCCTCATGTGTATGGGACAACTGGCTCCTTCTCAGGTACTCCCTGTTTCTGGCAGACATCCTTGCCAAGAATGGAAATAAATGCTATCTATACCTGTAGGGTCCAGCCCCATAAGGTCGGTGGGTTTTTCTCCCCATGTACGGAGATGAGAGATTGTAGGAATAAAGACACAAGACAAAGAGATAAAAGAAAAGACAGCTGGGCCCAGGGGACCACTACCACCAAGACGTGGAGACCGGTTTTATTGTCGATGCACATATGAGTTGTTTTCAGTTTGGAAAATTATCAAATAATGCTGCTTTGAGAACTTTTCTGCATTGCAAGATATGCTGGCATTTCTATTGGGTGTATACACCTAATAGTGGAGTTACTGGGTTTTAGAGTGTGCTTACGTACATCGTGTATGTAAGGAGATACTACTCAAGAGGTTGTGAATACAATTATAACAGTTTACACACAGAAAGGTATAAGAAAGTTCCAGTTGCTTGACATCATCACTAGTACTAAATATTGTCAGTTTTCAAAAATGTTAATTATTGCGTAGTGGTATTAAATTGTAGTTTTAATACGTATTTTTCTGATACATAAATATGTGGATATGTTTACCTACTTGTTGGCCCTTTGGTTCTGTATGTGGAACTCCTAGTCACATGTTTGCCAATTTTGTTCAATGTACTACATCTTTGTTTATTAATTGATGGGATTTAGTTAAAAAATCTAGATATAAGGCTTTTGTCACACAAATATAGGGCAAATGTTTATTTCCACTTTGTTCTTGGCTTTCTACTCTCCTGAAGGTTTTTTTATGAAGGGAAGGTTTTAATTCTAATAAGACCCAATTTGTCATATTTTTGTTTGATGGTTAATTCACTTTGTGTCCTAAGAAATCTTGGCCTGTGCCAAGGTTATGAACGAGTTTATCTATGTTATCTACTAGAAATATTGTTTTCAACTTTCACCTTAAAATTTTAAATCCACCTGTCAGTGAAATTTCTTAAGAATGTAAGATACGAGTATTTCTTTCTCACATAAATAACCAGTTGACCCAAGGCTATTTGCCGAGATGACTGTGTTCTCTCCACTGCCCTTATGTGCCTCTTTTGTAATATACAGAATGTCCAAATGTGTGGGTCTGAGTTGGACTCTCGAGTTTTTCTAGTTTTCTTTGTGCCTATTTTTGCATTACTACCATACATCGCTTTTATTATTATAGCTTTAATCAAAGTCTGAATATCTGGCATTTTAAGCTCACAAACTTTGTTATTCTTCAGGATAGCTTTTACAGTTCTTGGCTTTCTTATACGTGTTTAAATTTCTAAATTGATTTAGACATTTCTTACAAGGTTTCTACCAAACCTTGTAAAAGAAAATAGAAATCTGTAAATCAGTTTGGGGAGAAGTTACATAGAAACAAAGCAAAGCAATACAACAATAACCTGCAAGTCAATCTTAAAGAGAGCACCACAATAAGAAAAGAAGTTCCAAAATTGGAATAAATATTGCAATTCATGAAATTACAAAGGGGCTCACATTTCCGCTGCTGGTTTGTTTTTTGATACAGAGTCTCCCTCTGTTGCCCAGCCTGGAGTGCAGTGGCATGATCTCGGCTCACTGCAACCTCCGCCTCCTGAGTTTCAGCAATTCTTCTGCCTCAGCCTCTTGAGTAGCTGGGACCTCACGCATGTGCCACCACACCTAGCTAAATTTTTTTATATTTTTAGTACAGACGGGGTTTCACCATGATGGCCAGGCTGGTCTTGAGCTCCTGACCTCAAATGATCTACCTGCCTCATCCTCTCAATGTGCTGAAGTTAAAGCCATGAGCCACTGCGCTAGACCTGTAAAGACCTTTTAACTATTAGATTAAATACCCCCATTAAAAAAAAAAAAAAACAGAAAAAGAGAAAAAAGAAACATCCAGTCTGTTAAAATTTTTAAAAAGACAAAAGACCTTATCCTACAGATCCAGTGCCCTATATCCCTCACTGTAATGAAGGTGGACATGGGCTTCACAGGACATGAAATTCATCAAACAGTTGGTGGCTGAAGGTGGGCAAATCTTGTGGAACCAGCCTCAAGAACAGCCCTGGAAAGAAAACTTGGCTGAGCTGTGCTCTGTGTTCATCTGCATTGGACATGTCTGGAGGCCTGGGGGCCTAAGCACCCATGGACACTTAAGTCTGCCCAAACTCACCACATTCCAATATTCTATGTGGTATTGAGCATGACACCATGTCCTCACTGAACATGTGCTTATACAGTTTTGTGTCCAACTCCTCGTTTTACAACAGGAAGACTGAGGCCCCCAAAAAGCCAAATTCTGCTCTAGATTGCAGAAATTGGGCAGAGCACAGAGTATTAGGGAGGGAGCCAGCTTCCTAGGCCTTGCATGCACCCCACCTATCAGGTTTGCTCTGGAAATGAGAGTTCCTAAGTCCTGCAAAACCCTGTGCTCTACTTTCTACCTGGGCTTTCTACTATTCCATATTCTCACATAGGTGTGCATGCATGTACAAACACACACACACACACACGCTTCTAGGATGGAGATCATGGAGGTGAGATTAGGGAAGAGGAACCCAGAGAAGTGACAAAAGGGGAAGAAATAGTAGAGGCAAATTTGCCATGAGGCAGAGGCATCCACTCCCCCAGCTACATGAGCAGGAGCTGACAGCATGGGCTGAAGGATCTTCCAGGTTCCCTGAGTTCTTCCAGGCCTGGGGACCTCCCCAGCTGTTTGAAGAGGACAGGACTGGGATTGTGACTCCCATCTCAGTGGGCACCTGGAACTAAAATGAGCTATACCCCCCTCCCACCATCCTGCATGATATAAAAAGAGGCTATGAGAAAGAAAGCCTCCATTTTCTCCCTCATAAATAGGGGTACTTGAAGGGAATAGTATCAAGGATTCCAGATACTCATAAGTGTCTACTGCCCTTGGCTCCTCATTGAGAACTCACTGTGCTTTGAGACTCTGGGAAGAGGCTTTCAGTTTCAAGAGATCCTTCAGAGAAGGGAAAGGCCTAGAGACTTGGGCAGATGAGGACTTGGAATAAAGCAGAATGTGACAATGCACTTGGCTCTGGAGTGTGGGGCCCAGAAAAAAATACTAAATTTTTGAGGGGTCCTTTAAGTCCTCATTTGGAAGAGGAAGAAAACCGTGTCTCTGAATGCTGTGAAAATGTTTCATGAGTGCACAGCACAGCCCAAGATGCTGAGGCAAATACGAATCAAGGGAGGCTCCCGAGGTCACTTTTGTGGCCCTTGGAGCCTTCAGATACTGCTCCTTTTCCCCAAGGGTACATGAAGAGCCACTGCATTGAGAATCCCCTAATCAGGTACCTGTTCTGTGGTGCTTCTGCCTGGGGCTGCAGTGCTAGTAATGGCCTCTAGGTGGTCTCTAGGTACCCATAGGGCTTTACTGGAACAGCTGGAGCCATGGGGAGAGTCATGCTGAGGTCCTGCACCTCCTGTCATCATTGATGATCTCCACATTATTGGATGGCCAAAAGCAGGAATAAGAGCTTTCTGATTTTCCATTTTATTTTACTCAGCGACTCTTCCCCTAGCACTTACCCTGTGGCAGCTACTTTGGTAGGTTCACAATGTGGTACCGAAAATAATTATGTTATCCCTGCCTTCCCACGGGGAGCCCACAGTCTGAGGACTGCTGGACAAAAACACTAAAGCAAGTACACGTGAAAGAAAAGAGCATTTTATTATGTAAGTAAAGTAGAATGTTGGGAGGGAGGACTGGGAAGACGTTTCATGGAGGGACATGAATGCCTCACTGAGGTGATATTATGTTGTGACCAGAAAGACAACAGAGAGCCACTCTTGCACAGGTGTGGAGAGTGTCAGGGAGAAACCACTTTTGTGAAGAGACTCACAGGCACAGGTGAATTCAGCAGAGGAGGTGAGAAAGGGACCAGTGTGGCTGCAGGCAGCCTGAGAAAGAAAGGAACAGAGGGGTGGGAGGATCCTGGGGCCTGAAAGAGGAGGTTAGTCATTTGCTCCTCTCTGACAACATTGCCCTGAATTTTAGCACCTTTCTACAACAAATACTATCTCACAATTTTTGTGATCCAGAAGCTGGACATAGCTTAGTTGGGTGCCTCTGCCTCAAGGTCTCTTATGAGGCTGGTTCTGTGATTTCAACTGAAGCTGGCTTTGAGAAATATCAGCCTCCACTCTGCCTCATGGAAATTGACATGATTCAGTGTGAGCTGAGAGCCAGAGGTCCTTCCTCTCGATTGTCCTGGGAATCTCCTCTGTTCTCAATCATGTGGATCTGTACCTAGAGCTACTTAGAACACTGGAGATCCCTTCCTTGGCTTGAGGAATAAAGTAGAGGATGGAGAATAAAAGAGCTAGACATATGCTCAGAAAAAGAAAGAAATGAGATGGAGAGATTGAGAGAGGAAGCATAGGACAGAGCAAGTAGGAGGCAAATAATAGCTTTTTAAAAAATATAACCTTGGAAGTTGCAATAGACTATGTGATTTCCCCCAACCCCCGCCATATTCACATTCCAGAACCTTAATTCTGAGTGTAATGGCCTTAGGATGTGAAAGGTAATTGAGTTCTAAGAATGAGGCCCGCATGATAGAGATTACTGACTTTGTAAAAGAAACCGCAGAAGGCCGTGTCTCCCCCTTTCTGCTAAATGAGAATACAACCTCAAGTCTGGAGGTTGAAACTCAGAAGAGAGCCTTACCAGACCCCAACCATGCTGGAACCCCAATCTCAGATATCTAGCCTCCAGAACTAAAGTCTTTTGTTTATAAGTTGTGTAGACTATGTTTTTTGGTATAGATGTCTGAACTAAGACCGAAGTGATAACCTATCATATTTTTTGTATTCTCTTTGACAGAAGCTAGAACCTCTTTGACAGAAGCTAGAACCATGTCCCCAAAGAGTTAAACCATTGACTAGCAGAAATTCTCTACTTTTCAGAATGACAGATAAGAAAAGATACAACTTGTTAAAGGACTGAAATGTCTTCCACTTAGGAGACTTTTATAAACTGGCTAAAATTGGTCAGAATCCCTATGGTCAATAGGAATCTCTGTGAAATAAGCACACTGATGTCAGAGCCAAATTTCCATCACATGTTTTATACTAACTCTCCCCAAATTTACACATGTGACCTATGTGTAAGCAAGAAAAGATGGCTGTTCGTGCCCAGTGACTTTCCATACATTTTTCCTTTCAGCAATTCCCTAGGAATCCAGAACCCACCTCCTAAACCTTTTCTAAGAATATTACTACCTTAAAGTCAGCACAGGGAGAGATTTGAGCCGGATTCCTATCTGTGTACAGGTAAAGAGTTGACATGGGAGAGGAGGGTGAGCCATCAGCAGCCCAGCAGGACCTTTGCATCAGTTTATGGAAGAAAAGGGCTCAGGGGATAAAATCTTGAAGAAGCTAACAGACTTCCCTTGTGACAGAACCCAACAGAATTTAGATCTTTGGGAACCAGACACCCACATGCTAGAGACACCCCTGTATCAAGCTCATTTCATGGGAGATGCTTAAGAGAGCACTATGTTCTCACTGTATGCTACATTCCTAAGCTGTTGCCTGAGAAAGGCTCAAAGTGAGAGCCTTTTCTGATAACACACACATTGGCTCTGCTTGCATCCTTGATACCTCTGGCCATTCGGCAGGAAGAACCCACAGGTAACACAGTGTAGCCCAGGGCAGGTCCATCCATGTCAAGCCTACCTTGTCATCTCATCTGGGCAACCCCACTTGGCCTACGATTACCATGCATTTGGGGGGAAGCAGGAAAGGAGGAATCTCTTTCTAACAGGGGCAGATTGTCAGGCATTGGAACTCTGGTGGGAGTGTCATGTTCACACCCAGGTCATGACTGGTGGAATAAAAAGTTGAGCTTTGTGGATGAAGTGGGTCTACTCAGATGAGAATCCCAAGGCTGTAAGCTGTCCTCTGGTTTCCTCATTTGCTAGAAGTCTATGTGGATGCTCCTATGTTCCTGATCCAGGAAGCAGAATTTCAAATGGGGATGTCACCTGCTGGTAAAAACAAAGCAGATCATTAACTTCTTTTATTTATTTGTTTATTCTCCTGGCTTGTCTGCTGGGAACTCTCTTTATAGAGCTGCATTAAAATCAGTGAGCAGCTGCTTGATGGGTTCAACTCCCTTATCTCCTTGGACAAAGGACAGGTTCACCACACCCCCAAGCACGGCATACAGTGAGCTATGGTGAGAGCAGGCACATGGGAGTCTCTACAGACAGCGGCCTGACAAAACCAGGATGGGCCCAGGACCCAGACCCCAATATGGAATTTCTCTGGGCTCTCTCTTAGGGCTTTTCCATGAGTGACCCAAAGTTCTGTCCCCCAAAAATCTGGCCTTCATTAGTCCCAATTGCAACTTGGTTAGGTGTAAAGTCCCTTTTTACATACTTGTAGAATTATCAGAGAAGGCCTTTGTGTTGTTTTTGCTTTGCACTAGGCTGCATTTATTCATATTACTACAGTTTGTATTGTTTTAATTATTCACACCTGGTATCATCTGTAGGAGGCAGCTTCACTGTACTGCCAGACCTCCTGCAAGACTTAACAGCCACCACTATCACTACTACGTTACAAAAATAGGGAAGAGTTTACATGAAAAAGGGGTTACATTGTTCACTGCATTTGTCTGCAATGTGTCATCTCAGAGAACACATCCCTGTAGCCCATCAGGGCAGAAGCGGTGCCCTCACCTGTCTTTGAAATGTTCCATAATGGAGGTCACTTCCCAGAATGGTTTAGCCTTTCAGTGTCGATTTTTTCTGATCCAAATGGAATAAAACGAGGAATCAGTAACAGAAGAAAATGAAAATGTCAACGTATATAGGGAAATTAAACAACTCACTTTTGAGCATGCTCATGTTTAAGGGTTGTAAGACTTAATATTGTGAAGTTTGTTCATGATACCTAAGGCAAGCTGCAGATTCAATGCAATCCCTTTTAAATTAACAATATTTTTAAGAAATAGAAAAAGTAACTAAAAAATTATATGGAATCTCAAGTGACAACAAAGATCCCAAAAATGTTTAATAAAACAACAATGTTAGTGGCCTCACCTTTTCTGATTTCAAAGCACATTACAAAGCCACAGTAATGAAAACAGTTTGTTTCTGGCATAAAGACAGAAAAATTTTCCAGTAAAACAGAAGGTAACACAAATGTAAACCTCGCGCATATGAGCAAATAGTTATTTGCACACCTATATTCACCACAGCATTATTCACAGAGGTGAAAGCAACACAAACTTTCCTCATAGAATGAATAAATAAATACAATTTGTAATATAAAAGTAATGGAATATTACTCAGCTTTTAAAAGCAGAAAATCTTGTAATATCCACAATAAAGATAAATCTTGAGAACATGATGCTAAGTAAAATTAGTCACAATAAAATAGATACTCTATGATTCTACTTACACATTTTATCTAAAGTATTGAAACTCTTAGAAACAGAAAATAGAATGAGTTTTATCCAGAGTCAGGTGGTAAGAAAAATGGGAAGCTGTCATTTCATCTGTATTGAATTTTAGTTTTTCAAGAGAAAAAAGCTTTACAAATATGATGCATAACAAAGTAAATACACTTAACATGACTGAACTGTATAAGAAAAAATATTAAGGATTCTAAATTTTATGTTACATATTTTTACTACAATCAAAATTTAAAATGACACCCAAGGGCCAAGAGCAATGGCTCATGCCTGTAATCCCAGCACTCTGGGAGGCTGAAGCATGCAGATCACTTGAGGCCATGAGTTCAAGACCAGCCTGGCCAATATGGTGAAACCCCAGCCGTATGAAAAATACAAAAATTAGCCAGGTATGGTGGTGCACGCCTTTCTTTAATGCCAGCTACTCAGGTGGCAGCATTGCTTTACCTGGGAGGTGGAGGTTGCAGTGATCCAAGATTGTGCCACTGCACTTTGGGTGACAGGGTGAGGTTCTGTCTTCAGAAAAAGAAAAGACACCTGAAAGAGATTGAGTTACAAAGCCTTGAAAAATTACCTTCAAATCACATAAGTCTTTCTTTCACACCAGGATATTATAAACAATAGATGTTGAAATTAAGACAATTTCCATGATTACTCACTTAGACAGAATCAATTGTTGGCCATCAACCGAGGAGAAAATCTACAAGTCACAAACAAAATAGGGGCAATATTTACACAAGCAAGCAAACACTCAGATAATTATATTGACAAAAGATGTAGGGCTGGTTGATATTTGACTTTTGCCCCACACTGTCTTAAGGTGTGCAGAGGTGAATATTGTCATACGAAATTGTATTATATAAAATAAAACTAAAAACAATAAACTGATGTAAGGTACCCTACCCTGAAACACGAAACACAGAAATATAAAATTGCAAAACAAAGTTAAAAGAAACATAAACCCCCAAAATTCTGATTTGAATAATGTAATTCAAAATCATAATCCATAGGTAGAAACTGAAAACACAATTAAGTGATGTGAGAAAGCCTACTCTAAAAAATACAGAAACATAAAATTATGAAACATAGTTAAGAGAAACTTTAATCCATAAAATCCTGAATAAACATAGTGTCCTATTGAAAAAGAATCCTAGGTAACTACAATTTCCAACTCTTCCTGTGAATCTGTGAAAAGTATAAATTTTGAATCATTTGAATACGGTTAGGGTAACAACATTTTAGAGAAAACACATTATAATTATTATAAAGAGCTCTGATGAGAAAGTTTTAAGGAATAAGGATTTAAGTAATACTAGACAACGTTTTAAATTATGCTACTGATGCATTGCTGCTTTTCTTACACAAAATGGTAAGGCTGTAATCTAGCCTTCAGGAGAAAATTCTTACATTTCTAAATACAGTGACAATATAAATATTGTAAATACAGTATAAAGCATTGATACATAAAATACAAATTGGGAATAAAGTACACTATTACTCAAATAAAAGTTGGGGAAACTGGAAGAAAATGCTAATAGTAACATTGTGCCTACAGTCAATGAAACATACAAGTCAAATATTTTAATAAATTATTAATTATACAATTTATACATAACTTATACATTTGAGCATGCCAGTTTAGAACTTTTGAAACTGAAATTACAGACAAATGTGACATAAGACAATTCAGAAAGTGAAAACACAGTCATACTAATCTTCATATTATGGAATCATAAAATAATAAGTGAGAAATAAGGTAATAATTGAGAATTCAATGTATGTTGAACAGTGTTCTAATAACAGTGTTCTAAAGTTTTTGTAAGGAATCTGTAGAATGAGTACATACAATAAATAACCCTACGGTAGAGACTGTTGGCATATAGAGTTTAAATTTCTATGATTAGGTCCTACTAAGAAAAAGAAAATGTTAACATAAAATAATTAGATTTTCCTGTTTAATAAGATACTTTTTGCCTATCAAGTTTTTCAGTCTAGTTCTTTGTAGAATTATGTTTTACCCTTCATAGGACTTGACGTTGTAAAGCGGAAAACAGGTGACTTCTGTCTCTGGTGTTCTGGAATTTCTAGACCAAATCCCAATGCCTCCACAACTCCCTTCACACACTTCTGACTCGAGGAACCACAGATTTCTAAAAAATGGCATAACAGAAGTCTCCAGAAGTGTGCACAGATTTTCCCAGATCCCTAAAAGCAATGACAAAGTAACCAGATCATTTAGGTTCTCACAAGATTGTGGGAGGACTTTGGCTTTCAGTGTGAATGCACTGGAAGATTCTGGGAGGGAGAGAAAAACCCTTAGAGGATTACAGAGTAGAATAAGCATAAGACAGGAAATATTCCTCCGTAACAGCAAGAAAAATAAAAGTAGACTTTTCCAAAACAATTTCCACTGGAGCAGAGATGACCAAACCATATTCAAACTCTGGCCTTTTCCGTGACCTTTGGACCTCTCCCGTGTGTTACCTGCTCATTTATTTTCACCATGCATTGTATATAGCTGTTGTCTCATCTCTTTTTACACTCCAGGAATTTTTTCATTGCTGCAGAAAGTTGGTCAAGTCTGGCTTACAGGCTGTCCACTGCAGTTTCTTTTCTTTCCCAGAACAGTAATTGGGCTCATCAGAAAATGCCCAACTACCAGTATCTCTCTCAGGAGAGAATTAAAACGGTAGAATATGTTTGATTTTTCAGAGATTGTCTAATGACTAGATTCTGTCTCTCCTGCTGTGGAATGCTCAAGGACATGATGGAGTCATATGGATGACAGTTTGTGTCTGCTGAGAAGAGAGATGAATGCTTGTTACAGCACTAGAGAAACTGCAGTACCACAGACAGCCAACTGGGGAAGAAAATAGAAATTAGAATCTAAAAAGCATCGAGAAAAAAATTCTCTTTAACTTAGAAACACACACAAGTCCAGAGAAAACATATTTGAGAGTGTGTTTGTGAAGCACCTAGAATCTGTAGCCTGGCCTATGGGTGTCGGTACCCATAGACCCTTAGTCAAGACTGTCTTGACTAAGCCAGTCTTTAAATGCTAGATTTGATGACTGCTGTATAGATCCCCAGATCGCATAAAAGAAAAAATCACAAGTCACAGAGAGAAGGTAGAAAATATTCCCTATTGGAAAAAAACATAAATATCGAGAAATTGAATCTTAAGTAACAAAGATTGTTTCCTATCTGATAGAGAAATTAAAATAATCATCTTAAGCATTCTCAATGAACAAAAATATAACAAAACTAGACAACTGAGTGAAATTTAAAAATAATGAATGAGCAAAATATGATATCAACAAAGAGATAAAAACTATTTTTAGAAACCCAACAGAAATCATAGAGTTGAAGAATACAATAATTGAGTTTTATAAATTCACTACAGAGACACAACAGCAAACAATGGAGCAGAAAAAAGAAAAGGGAACATATATTATTGACAAATATTGAGTTCTGGAAACTAATATTTTAAAGAATGGTAAAAATGCAGGTGAAATATAAGACTTACTGAACACCATCAGGTAGACCAATACATTCAGAGAAGAAGTCTTTTAAAACAATATAGGGAGAAAATTGTATAAACATTATTTGGGAGGAAAAGTGGGAATGCTGAGAACTTTCCACATGTCAGTGATGAAACAAAAAATACTAGCAACCAGGAATAATTGATCTGGGAAATATTGTACTTCAAAAATTATAAAAAATTAAAGACTTTCAAAGATTAAAATAAAAAAGTTAAGGTTGTTAACTACTAGAATAAACCAAGGAAAAAAAAGGGGTAAGTTCACGCTTTCTCCCATGTGGCTAGTCAACACAGTTGCTTGGGCTTTCTCCCTGAAGGTGTCCTCCAAGAGGTTGGTGCAGGAGATTTACCCAGTGCTCATGGTCCATAAAGACATGTGTCACTGCACCTGCTTCTCACTGCACCTGGACAGCAATATGCTGGCCCACTTCTCGGAGATGTGCAATATTGAGGAGCTGCAGGAGGGCTCAGGGCTGGGCATGAGTGAAGGCTGGTTTGGAAGTTGGGTGGACTGCCTTGGGGACGGCCCCCAGAAGCAGGGCAAGGCAGCACTTTCCCACTCCTCTGAGGGGTCTGTGTCACATATGAGGGCATGAGGGTGGGATTGGAGAGCAGGTCTTCTTCTTGGCTGTCACATCAGCACCTTCTAACTTCATAGCCCATGAGTTAAAGAACAGAGTTCTGATTAAAAAAAAAAATCAGGCAATACTAAGCCAGGCTTGATATCAGCCCAATCAAATTCTATAAAGAAAAATGATGTATTGAACAAAAAGAAAGAAAAAAGGAAGAAAAGCTTCACAGCCTTTGAGTAGGGAAGTCTGCCTGGTGCAGCACTGCCAACTGCTTAGTTTCCCTGAGCCAATTGGAAAAAAAAAATGTCCTTCACCTCGAAGTTTTAAGTGACACCCAGGGTAGCCACCAATGTCTTGGCACTGAATCCTCATGGATGCTTCCACTACCAGTTTGATTTGCAGCCTCATGGTTGTGTTGTACTAAATATTCTTTCTTCTGGATTTGTTTAGTGAACGTGGTTCACATGGCTAACACCACTTGTTGAGATACAGGCACCACGTAAAGCTGAGAATGGATTTGGGTTAGTTACCATTGTGCCTTCTCCTCACTTGAGAGGCCCATTTTTCCTGGTTAATTCATTAAGATTATTAGTGCCGTCAGTTGTCTTTGGAAAACTGAAATGACAAGTGGCTGTGGTTTCATAAAGAAAATGAAGGCTTTAGATGTGAAACCCTCGTTTTCTCTTCTCCTCATCTTAGGCTATGATTCCAGTGTGGATGGGCAGGTCTTCAAGATGGAAAACCAAGTCTCACTGAGTTGCTGGAACCGCACTCACCTTTCTGCACATCTCCCACCATGGGCTTCCACTTTTCTCCCACGCTTGAGTTTTATTCACATTCATATTTTTATACACACAGAAAAACACACATACACACACACACACACACACACGTCTCACTCTGTCAGTGCAGTAGCTGAATCATGGGTCACTGCAGCCTCAAACTCTTAGGCTTGAGAGATCCTTTCATATCAGCCTGTCAATTAGCTAGGACTATAGGCATGCAACCCTACACCCAGCCAATTTTTGAATTTTTTTCTAAAGACTGAGCCTCCTTATGTTGCCCAGACTTTTCTTGAACTCCTGGGATCAAACGATCATCCCACCTTGGCCTCCCAAAGTGTTTAGAATACAGTTGCAAGTTACCAAACTCAGCCAAAAATAGTTTTTAAAGAACTGTTACAATGAAATTATGAGTTATGATTGCATCACTGCCCTCCAGCCTGGTCACCAGAGCAAGACCTTGTATCCAAAAACAAAGCAAAAGAAAACAAGAACAAAAAAAAACCTTATAACCAAATTAAACTTTGAAGATTGTGTCATCAGTGTCCCGCCTTGCCTTCCAAGCTGTCACTGTTAAATATAATGGTTATTGAGAATACGGTTAGATATTATCAAGAAATTTCTATATATTCTCCAGCTGGGAATAGGTATTCTGATGTGGCCCAAACATTTTCTCACCACTACCTTCTGGTTCTAAACTAGCAAATCAAATCAGGACACCTGCAGAGGACAGTGGCTATTTTCAAATAAAGAAATACCCCCATTAGTGACAGTAATCCAGTGATTTTCAAAAAGACAAGTCAGACTGAGATGCAGTGCAGTCAGGGCACAATTACCCTGCAATAGTCACTTCACACAGTATAGTTGTAGAACATTTCTAAGATGAGTAAATTTGGGCAACGTAATTCTTGCTTATTTATTCCCAGCCCCCACTGCCCACCTGATTCCTAATGACCACCCCATGATGTGGTCAGCCGTGGGGTGCAGCATGGTGAGAAAGGGGCTCAGGGATGGGATGAGGGTCTTTCCTGCATTATCAAAATGCTTAAAAGTTGTTTAAAAGATGTCCAAATATTCTACTTCCTACCTTTAAATAGCTGCTAAGATGCATTACACAACAGACCCAGGTACGGGAAAGAACATGTGCATTTCAAGTCTCAACTCAATTCTTAATTAGCTGTGATACTCTGGGTATGTGACCCCAACTATTTGAGCCTGTTTTCTTGTCCACCCAAGACAATCCTAAGCAACTAAACAAAGCTTGACGCATGATGCTACCAAACTTCAAACTATACTACAAGGTTACAGTAACCAAAACACCACAAAACATGCTACCAGACTTCAAAGTATACGACAAGGCTACAGTAACTGAAACAGCATGGCACTGGTACCAAAGCAGATATATAGACTAAAGGAACAGAACAGAGACCTCAGAAATAACACCAGACATCTACAACCATCTGATCTTCGACAGACCTAACAAAAAGAAGCAATGGGGAAAGGATTGCATATTTAACAAATGGTGCTGAAAAAACTGCCTAGGCATATGCAGAAAACAGAAAGTGGACCCCTTCCTTACACCTTATACAAACATTATCTCAAGATGAATTAAAGTCTGAAATGTAAAACCCCAAACTATAAAAACCCTAGAAGAAAACCTAGGCAATACCATTCAGGGCATAGGTATGAGGAAAGACTTCATGACTGAAATATCAAAAGCAATTGCAACAAAAGCCAAAATTGACAAATGAGATCAGTTAAAGAGCTTCTGCACAGCAAAAGAAGCTATCATCAGAGTGAACAGGCAACCTACAGAATGAGAGAAAATTTTTGCAACCTATTCATTGGACAAAGGTCTAATATCCAGAATCTACAAGGAACGTAAACAAATTCCCACAAAAAAAAAAAAACATCAAAAGTGGGCAAAGGATATGAACAGACTCTTCTCAAAAGAAGACATGTGGCTGGGCATGGTGGCTCACACCTGTAATCCCAGCACTTTGGGACGTGGAGGCAGGTGGATCACGAGTTCAGGAGTTTCAGACTAGCCTGGCCAACATGGTGAAAGCTTGTCTCTACCAAAAACAAAAAATTAGCCGGGCGTGTTGGCAGGTGCCTGTAATCACAGCTTCTCGGGAGGCTGAGGGAGGAGAATCACGTGAACGTGGGAAGCAGATGTTGCAGTGAGCTAAGATCCTGCCACTGCACTCCAGCCTAGGTGACAGAGCAAGACTTTGTCTCAAAAAGAAGAAGAAGAAGAGGAAGAGGAAGAGGAAGAGGAAGAGGAAGAAGGAAAAAGGAGGAAGAAGAAGAAGAAGAAGAAGAAGAAGAAGAAGAAGAAGAAGAAGAAGAAGAAGAAGAAGAAGAAGAAGGAGGAGGAGGAGGAGGAGGAGGAGGAGGAGAAGGAGGAGGAGAAGGAGAAGAAACAGAAGCAGAAGAAGGAGGAGGAGGAGGAGGAGAAGAAGAAGAAGAAGAAGAAGAAGAAGAAGAAGAAGAAGAAGAAGAAGAAGAAGAAGAAGAAGAAGAAGAAGGAGGAGGAGGAGGAGGAGGAGGAGGAGGGAAGTAGGAGGAGGAGGGAAGGAGGAGGAGGAGGGGGAGGAGGGGGAGGAGGAGGAGGAGGAAGAAGAAATTTATGTGGCCAAGAAACAGAAATGGAAGTCAAAACCACAATGAGGTACCATCTCAAGACAATTGGAATGGCAATTATTAAAAATTCAGAAAACGACAGATGCTGGTGAGGCTGTGGAGAAATAGAAACGCTTTTACACTGCTGGAGGGAGTGTAAATTAGTTCAACCATTGTGGAAGACAGTGTGGTGATTCCTCAAGGATCTAAAACCAGAAATACCATTTGACCCAGCAATCCCAGTACTGGGGTATACACTCAAAGGAACATAAATCATTCTACTGTAATGACACATGCACATGTATGTTTATTGCAGCACCGTTTACAGTAGCAAAGACTTGCAACCAACCCTAATGCCCATCAAAGATAGACTGGAAAAAGAAAATGTGGCACATATACACCATGGAATTCTATGCAGCCATAAAAAAGAATGAGTTCATAACCTTTGCAGGGAGGTGATTGAAGCTGGAAACCATTATCCTCAGCAAACTAACACAGGAACAGGAAACCAAACACCTTATGTTCTCACTCATATGTGGGAGTTGAACAATGAGAACACATGGACACAGGGAAGAAATCATCACACACTGGGTCCTATTAGGGGATTGGGGTCAAGGGGAGAGAGAGCATTAGGACAAATACCTAATGCATGCAGGGCTTAAAACCTAGACCGCAGGTTGATAGGTGCAACAAACCACCATGGCACATGTAAAGCTATGTAACAAACCTGCACGTTCTGCACAGGTATCCCAGAACTTAAAGTAAAACAAAGAAACAAAAATACACTAACGCTGAGGGTGAGTGGGGGTAGGGGCAGGCGTGGGGCGGGGGTAGGTGGGTCCTGGTGTTTTATTCAATCAGTGGCGCTGGTGTGGGAACCGCCCAATCAGGTGCGCAGTTGGAGAAGAGAGGAGAAGAGGGCGTGACTTCCGGAGTTTGGCGGGACCTTTGTCTCTCTCTGGTGCTGGCGCAGGAGCTTGGATTCCGTCTCCACTCTTGAGCCTCCTGCACTTTGGGAGCCCTGGGAAACTCCCTCACAGTCCCTGTATGCCCTGTGTGCTGTAGATCCTTGGGGACTCACAGTTAAGTTGCCCGGACGTCCTGGAAGCTGGAAAATGGTGCGTATGCAGAGTTAGGCATCCCGAGAGGCGAAAGTGATCTGTGAAACCGGCGTTACCGGCCTCCCCACAGTCAGATCCGGGTCTCCGGCAGCTTAGCCCTCAGTCCCCTGTGGCTGCAAGATGGCCGCTGGGCCAGCAGCGGGGACCCCCGTGACCCGCCCCTCTCGTCCGGTCCAGTCGTTCTGCAGTGCCCTGCTCTGCGCCCACAGCCCTGAGAATTTCCCTGATTGTTCAGGGATGCCAGGTGGGTCATCAGGGCAGAACCGCCACTGGGTGTGTGCGTGGCAGGAGCTGCGGCCCGTGAGATCCCCAGTCTCTCTTGTTAAAACTTAATGGGAGTCCGTGTTAAAACGTTAACCAGTTTATTTGAGCAAACAGCGACTGGTGAAATGGAAAGCACCCAGCCATGATTTGTGGTCCACCCAAGGGGCATGAAGGAAAGGCTTTTATAAGGTGCATAAGAAAGCAATCCAAGTTCAAGAACTGGTTACAGTTATGTAGTCGCCCTATTTGAATTATCCAAATGGAAATTTCCTGGTTATGTAATCAGAGGTTAATTGCAGGTGTATAATTGGTTAAGACTGCATTTTTTTTCAGCCTGAATAGTGATTTTTAAGAAAGGTATTTGAGTTAGGTTTTAGAATTTTTTTTTTTTAACCTATGAACACAGGGCACTAGAGCCACTTTAGTCTAATTTTCTGGTCTTTAATTATTTTAACACTCCAGAGGAGTAATGGCTTTCCCCTGTGTTTTTCTAATGTATGGTAAGCAGGACCTCTAATCCACCACCCTGTTTCCCAGCCTAACTCAGGCTTGCTGTGTAAGTTCCCACTTTCTTTGCCGCATTCTCAAATGCAACAAATGAGGCCAACTTCCCCTTGCCAATTTACAATGCTATCAACTATTTGTCCTTTATTGTACATTTCTTTAAAGTTTTCTATTATTGGATTTCTTTCTATTTCTCCCTATAGTTCTGTCAATATTTGCTTTTTATATTTAGAAGCCTCACTTTTGGATGCGTAAATATATATAGCTATATTCTCTTGACAAATTAACCTCTGTTATTATTATATGATAAACTCATTTCATACTTGTGACAGATGTTGTTAGAAAGTCTATTTTGTCGGAGGGGCGGAGCAAGATGGCCGAATAGGAACAGCTCCAGTCTCCAACTCCCAGCGCGAGCAACACAGAAGACCAGTGATTTCTGCATTTTCAACTGAGGTACTGGGTTCATCTCACTGGGGAGTGCCGGATGATTGGTGCTGGTCAGCTGCTGCAGCCCGACCAGTGAGAGCTGAAGCAGGGTGAGGCATTGCCTCACCTGGGAAGCGCAAGGGGGAAGGGAATCCCTTTTCCTAGCCAGGGGAACTGAGACACACAACACCTGGAAAATCGGGTAACTCCCACCCCAATACTGCGCTTTAAGCAAACAGGCACACCGGGAGATCATATCCCACACCTGGCCGGGAGGGTCCCACACCCACGGAGCCTCCCTCATTGCTAGCACAGTAGTCTGCAATCTCGCAGCAAGGCAGCAGCGAGGCTGGGGAGGGGTGCCCGCCATTGCTGAGACTTAAGTAGGAAAACAAAGCTGCTGGGAAGCTCGAACTGGGTGGAGCTCATAGCAGCTCAAGGAAACCTGCCTGTCTCTGTAGACTCCACCTCTGGGGACAGGGCACAGTAAACAATAACAAATGCAACAGAAACCTCTGCAGCCACAAGCGACTCTCTGACAGCTTTGAAGAGTGCAGTGGATCTCCCAACACGGAGGTTGAGATCTGAGAAGGGACAGACTCCCTGCTCAAGTGGGTTCCTGACCCCTGAGTAGCCTAACTGGGAGACATCCCCCACTAGGGGCAGTCTGACACTCCACACCTCACAGGGTGGAGTACACCCCTGAATGGGAGCTTCCAAAGCAAGAATCAGACAGGTACACTCGCTGTTCAGAAATATTCTATCTTCTGCAGCCTCTGCTGCTGATACCCAGGCAAACAGGATCTGGAGTGGACCTCAAGCAATCTCCAACAGACCTACAGCTGAGGGTCCTGACTGTTAGAAGGAAAACTATCAAACAGGAAGGACACCTACAGCAAAACCCCATCAGTACATCGCCATCATCAAAGACCAGAGGCAGATAAAACCACAAAGATGGGGAAAAAGCAGGGCAGAAAAGCTGGAAATTCAAAAAATATGAGCACATCTCCCCCGGCAAAGGAGTGCAGCTCATCGCCAGCAACGGATCAAAGCTTGACGGAGAATGACTTTGACGAGATGAGAGAAGAAGGCTTCAGTCCATCAAATTTCTCAGAGCTAAAGGAGGAATTACGTACCCAGCACAAAGAAACTAAAAATCTTTTAAAAAAGTGGAAGAATTGATGGCTAGAGTAATTAATGCAGAGAAGGTCATAAACGAAATGAAAGAGATGAAAACCATGACACGAGAAATACGTGACAAATGCACAAGCTTCAGTAACCGACTCGATCAACTGGAAGAAAGAGTGTCACTGATTGAGGATCAAATGAATAAAATGAAGCGAGAAGAGAAACCAAAAGAAAAAAGAAGAAAAAGAAATGAACAAAGCCTGAAAGAAGTATGGGATTATGTAAAAAGACCAAATCTACGTTTGATTGGGGTGCCTGAAACTGAGGGGGAAAATGGAACCAAGTTGGAAAACACTCTTCAGGATATCATCCAGGAGAACTTCCCCAACCTAGTAGGGCAGGCCAACATTCAAATCCAGGAAATACAGAGAACACCACAAAGATACTTCTCGAGAAGAGCAACTCCAAGACACATAATTGCCAGATTCACCAAAGTTGAAATGAAGGAAAAAATCTTAAGGGCAGCCACAGAGAAACGTCGGGTTACCCACAAAGGGAAGCCCATCAGACTAACAGCAGATCTCTCGGCAGAAACTCTACAGCCAGAAGAGAGTGGGGGCCAATATTCAACATTCTTAAAGATAAGAATTTTAAACCCAGAATTTCATATCCAGCCAAACTAAGTTTCATAAGTGAAGGAGAAATAAAATCCTTGACAGATAAGCAAATGCTTAGAGATTTTGTCACCACTAGGCCTGCCTTACAAAAGACCCTGAAGGAAGCACTCAACATGGAAAGGAACAACAGGTACCAGCCATTGCAAAAACATGCCAAAATGTAAAGTCCATTGAGACTAGGAAGAAACTGCATCAACTAATGAGCAAAATAACCAGTTAATATTATAATGGCAGGATCAAGTTCACACATAACAATATTAACCTTAAATGTAAATGGACTAAATGCTCCAATTAAAAGACACAGACTGGCAAACTGGATAAAGAGTCAAGACCCATCAGTCTGCTGTATTCAGGAGACCCATCTCACATGCAGAGACATACATAGGCTCAAAATAAAGGGATGGAGGAAGATTTACCAAGCAAATGGAGAACAAAAAAAAGCAGGGGTTGCAATACTAGTCTCTGATAAAACAGACTTTAAACCATCAAAGATCAAAAGAGACAAAGAAGGCCATTACATAATGGTAAAGGGATCAATTCAACAGGAAGAGCTAACTATCCTAAATATATATGCACTCAATACAGGAGCACCCAGATTCATAAAGCAAGTCCTTAGAGACTTACAAAGAGACTTAGACTCCCATACAATAATAATGGGAGACTTCAACACTCCACTGTCAACATTAGACAGATCAACGAGACAGAAAGTTAACAAGGATATCCAGGAATTGAACTCATCTCTGCAGCAAGCAGACCTAATAGACATCTATAGAACTCTCCACCCCAAATCAACAGAATATACATTCTTCTCAGCACCACATCGTACTTACTCCAAAATTGACCACATAATTGGAAGTAAAGCACTCCTCAGCAAATGTACAAGAACAGAAATTATAACAAACTGTCTCTCAGACCACAGTGCAATCAAACTAGAACTCAGGATTAAGAAACTCAATCAAAACCGCTCAACTACATGGAAACTGAACAACCTGCTCCTGAATGACTACTGGGTACATAACGAAATGAAGGCAGAAATAAAGATGTTCTTTGAAACCAATGAGAACAAAGATACAACATACCAGAATCTCTGGGACACATTTAAAGCAGTGTGTAGAGGGTAATTTATAGCACTAAATGCCCACAAGAGAAAGCAGGAAAGATCTAAAATTGACACTCTAACATCGCAATTAAAAGAACTAGAGAAGCAAGAGCAAACACATTCGAAAGCTAGCAGAAGGCAAGAAATAACTAAGATCAAAGCAGAACTGAAGGAGATAGAGACACAAAAAAACCTCCAAAAAATCAATGAATCCAGGAGTTGGTTTTTTGAAAAGATCAACAAAATTGACAGACCGCTAGCAAGACTAATAAAGAAGAAAAGAGAGAAGAATCAAATCGATGCAATTAAAAATGATAAAGGGGATATCACCACCGACCCCACAGAAATACAAACTACCATCAGAGAATACTATAAACACCTCTACACAAATAAACTGGAAAATCTAGAAGAAATGGATAATTTCCTGGACACTTACACTCTTCCAAGACTAAACAAGGAAGAAGTTGAATCCCTGAATAGACCAATAGCAGGCTCTGAAATTGAGGCAATAATTAATAGCCTGCCAACCAAAAAAAGTCCAGGACCAGATGGATTCACAGCTGAATTCTACCAGAGGTACAAGGAGGAGTTGGTACCATTCCTTCTGAAACTATTCCAATCAATAGAAAAAGAGGGAATCCTCCCTAACTCATTTTATGAGGCCAACATCATCCTGATACCAAAGCCTGGCAGAGACACAACAAAAAAAGAGAATTTTAGACCAATATCCCTGATGAACATCGATGCAAAAATCCTCAATAAAATACTGGCAAACCGGATTCAGCAACACATCAAAAAGCATATCCACCATGATCAAGTGGGCTTCATCCCTGGGATGCAAGGCTGGTTCAACATTCACAAATCAATAAACATAATCCAGCATATAAACAGAACCAAAGACAAGAACCACATGATTATCTCAATAGATGCAGAAAAGGCTTTTGACAAAATTCAACAGCCCTTCATGCTAAAAACGCTCAATAAATTCGGTATTGATGGAACGTACCTCAAAATCATAAGAGCTATTTATGACAAACCCACAGCCAATATCATACTGAATGGGCAAAAACTGGAAAAATTCCCTTTGAAAACTGGCACAAGACAGGGATGCCCTCTCTCACCACTCCTATTCAACATAGTGTTGGAAGTTCTGGCCAGAGCAATTAGGCAAGAGAAAGAAATCAAGGGTATTCAGTTAGGAAAAGAAGAAGTCAAATTGTCCCTGTTTGCAGATGACATGATTGTATATTTAGAAAACCCCATTGTCTCAGCCCAAAATCTCCTTAAGCTGATAAGCAACTTCAGCAAAGTCTCAGGATACAAAATTAATGTGCAAAAATCACAAGCATTTTTATACACCAGTAACAGACAAACAGAGAGCCAAATCAGGAATGAACTTCCATTCACAATTGCTTCAAAGAGAATAAAATACCTAGGAATCCAACTTACAAGGGATGTAAAGGACCTCTTCAAGGAGAACTACAAACCACTGCTCAGTGAAATAAAAGAGGACACAAACAAATGGAAGAACATACCATGCTCATGGATAGGAAGAATCAATATCGTGCAAATGGCCATACTGCCCAAGGTTATTTATAGATTCAATGCCATCCCCATCAAGCTACCAATGAGTTTCTTCACAGAATTGGAAAAAACTGCTTTAAAGTTCATATGGAACCAAAAAAGAGCCCGCATCTCCAAGACGATCCTAAGTCAAAAGAACAAAGCTGGAGGCATCAAGCTACCTGACTTCAAACTATACTACAAGGCTACAGTAACCAAAACAGCATGGTACTGGTACCAAAACAGAGATATAGACCAATGGAACAGAACAGAGTCCTCAGGAATAATACCACACATCTACAGCCATCTGATCTTTGACAAACCTGAGAGAAACAAGAAATGGGGAAAGGATTCCCTATTTAATAAATGGTGCTGGGAAAACTCGCTAGCCATAAGTAGAAAGCTGAAACTGGATCCTTTCCTTACTCCTTATACGAAAATTAATTCAAGATGGATTAGAGACTTAAATGTTAGACCCAATACCATAAAAATCCTAGAGGAAAACTTAGGTAGTACCATTCAGGACATAGGCATGAGCAAAGACTTCATATCTAAAACGCCAAAAGCAACAGCAGCAAAAGCCAAAATGGACAAATGGGATCTAATGAAACTAAAGAGCTTCTGCACAGCAAAAGAAACTACCATCAGAGTGAACAGGCAACCTACAGAATGGGAGAAAATTTTTGCAATCTACTCATCTGACAAAGGGCTAATATCCAGAACCTACAAAGAACTCAAACAAATTTACAAGAAAAAAACAAACAACCCCATCAAAAAGTGGGCAAAGGATATGAACAGACATTTCTCAAAAGAAGACATTCATACAGCCAACAGACACATGAAAAAATGCTCATCATCACTGGCCATCAGAGAAATGCAAATCAAAACCACAATGAGATACCATCTCACACCAGTTAGAATGGCGATCATTAAAAAGTCAGGAAACAACAGGTGCTGGAGAGGATGTGGAGAAATAGGAACACTTTTACACTGTTGGTGGGATTGTAAACTAGTTCAACCATTATGGAAAACAGTATGGCGATTCCTCAAGGATCTAGAACTAGATGTACCATATGACCCAGCCATCCCATTACTGGGTATATACCCAAAGGATTATAAATTATGCTGCTATAAAGACACATGCACACGTATGTTTATTGCAGCACTATTCACAATAGCAAAGACTTGGAATCAACCCAAATGTCCATCAGTGACAGACTGGATTAAGAAAATGTGGCACATATACACCATGGAATACTATGCAACCATAAAAAAGGATGACTTTGTGTCCTTTGTAGGGACATGGATGCAGCTGGAAACCATCATTCTTAGCAAACTATCCCAAGAACAGAAAACCAAACACCGCATGTTCTCACTCATAGGTGGGAACTGAACAATGAGATCACTTGGACTCAGGAAGGGGAACATCACACACCGGGGCCTATCATGGGGAGGGCGGACGGGGGAGGGATTGTATTGGGAGTTATAACTGATGTAAATGACGAGTTGATGGCTGCAGCACACCAACATGGCACAAGTATACATATGTAACAAACCTGCACGTTATGCACATGTACCCTACAACTTAAAGTATAATAATAATAAATAAATTAAAAAATAAAAAAAAAAGAAAAAAAAAAGAAAGTCTATTTTGTCTAATTTAAGCTTAACTACCAATGCACTCCTTTGGTTATTATTTGCATGGAATATCATTTTCTATCCTTCCACTTTTAGCCAATGCTCTTAATTCAGAAGTGAATCTCCTATAAGCAGCATATTATAGGGTTTAAAAGATTCATTCATCCACTCTGTCTGTTTTAGTCTCTTTTCTGCTGCAATAGCAGAATATCACAGACTGGTAATTAATAAGTAATGTAAATGTATTTGACTCATGATTCTGGAGGCTGGGAAGGCAAAAGAACATGACACTGGTATGTATCGAAAATCTTGTTGCTGGTTAATAACTTGGCCAAAGATGTCAAGGAGAGAGAGGTTTTTTTTGTTTTGTTTTTTGTTTTGTTTTTTTAATGACAGACCCATTCTCATTATAATTAGCCCATTCCCACTATAAGACTATTAATCCATTCATGAAGGCAGAGTACTTATACTTTAATTAATTCTTAAAGGTTCCATCTCTTAATTCTATCACATTGGCTATTAAATTTTCTCCTAAATTTTGGAGATGATATTCAGTCTATAACAGTATCTATTTAGTAGATAACTTAATCTTATGTGTAAAGTAGTGATAGGTAAGCAGTTACTATTGTAAATTTGTAGTTTTCTGTCCATTTTACATTTGCTTCTTTTTTTCTTGTTCTGTCTTTCCTGTGGTATTGTTAATTTTTGTTGAGACAAAGTTATGCTTTCCTGCTCAGACTGAAGTGCAGTAGCGTATCACAGCTCACTGTAGCCTCAACCTCCTGTGCTGGAGCAATCCTCCCACCTTAGCCACCCAAGTGGCTTAGACTACCAATGGGTACCACAACACCCAGCTAATTTTTTCTGTAGAAATAAGGTTTCCTCATTTTGCTCAGGTTGGTCTCAAACTCTGGAGCTTATGATTCTTCCACCTTGGCCTCCCAAAGTGTTGGAATTATAAGCAGGAGCTGCTATATCAAATTTTTAATTTTTGTAATATATGTTTTAATTCCTTTCTCTTTTTCTTCACTACATTTTTTTCCTAGTGGTTATCATGAGACTTACGTAAAACATCTTGTATTTTAACAGTCTATTTTAAGATGATAACAATTTAGAGTATTCTGAATTTCAGGATGTATTTACAATTTTTAGTGACATGTATACTTTATTATTTTTCATATTGTTAGTTAGCATTTCATCATATCAATGTGGAGATTTCTTGCAGACCATGGCTGGAGAAGTAAAGAAGGTGTGTTTTGCCTGATTCAGGGGCTACAGACAGTACCAGGTTTGGCAAGCCTGTCACTCAAATCTCAGGTGAGTATGAATTCTCTTGGGTTTTTGGCAGATTGTTGCAGTGTCAGGACCAAGGCCAAATGAGTTATAGCCAAGTCTAAAGTAAGATGTGGCAGTATTCTGTTTTGAAGGTGGGACCATGATAGGCAAGTCTGCCACTTGGTCAAGTGCTTACCCTCTGAAGATGTCTTCCTTGGTCTTTGCCTCCAGGTGTGTGTCACAAAATCTGAACTGGATCCCAACGCTTTCATAAATGCACTTATGTTTGCTGTGGCTGATGCATTATGTTGTGGGTGATGTGCATGCAGGACCTCCCATTCTGTCCTCTTGCTTATGTTACTCTAATTTGTGTTTCACTTTCTGAAATGAATGTCAAGCTTGTGATTTTTAGATTCAAAAGTTCTAAAATAAATTGCTCAAATTTACACATTATGTAAGCTGTAAATGAAATTTCTTTCAGGTGCTACATATTTATTAAAATTATTGGTTGTAATTTTAAGCCCACTGTAGACAGAAAGGAATCATTTAAAGTTATATTCTTTTTTTAGTCTGTATCTAAATGATGGTATATTTTAATTGCAAATATTTACTTTATACTTCAGTAATGCTCATCATATTTTGCAAAATTTATGTTGTTCTTTTAATTGAAAATACAAAACATTTTTAGCTCCTGAAAGCTATATTATTGTCATATAGTTTTATTACATTTTGTGGTAAGAATAGCAGCAACATATTGAGAACATAATAAAACTCGCTTGTCTTTTTAGTGCTTATTTATTAAAATCTTCTCATTAGAGCCTATTGTTAATGATTGTAATATATTTTCTGTCTAATTTTACTGCCATTTATTAAACACCAATGACTTGAAATGTCTGCTTTTCATGAGTGCATACAGTTGAAAGCTGTAGATATCAAAAGAATTATTTTTCATTGTATATCTATGTTGTATTCAGGATTTTATGAATTAAAGTCTCTCGTTATTTTCAATTCTGTGTCATTTTGTTTCTTTTCTGGGGGGGAGGGTGTTTTCTCAGATCAGTTAATTGTATTTTTGCTTTTAAAGCTTGATATTATGAGTTGAATGATAATTTTTAACTCGGTACACTTTACAACAATATGATGTTTAATTTACATGTGAATTAGCCATGTCTGTTGCTTATAGACATATCTGTGTGTTTTTCACCTATGTAAGTATGATATCTTTTTTTCCTTTTTTTTTTCAGTTTTGGGTAGTCTTTTTTGTAGTTGAAAGATAATTTTAAAACAGAGTCAAAAGAAAAGAAATCATTTATCTGTTATCTTGCAGGGTGGGGAGACAGCCTGAGCCCTGGGGAGATGCAGAAAGGATCCATCCCAGGCAATTGGCTGGAGGTAAGTAAGCATAGCCTTTGGGCCACAAGACATGATGACTTGGGTACTGGTCTGGATATAAGTCTTCATCTGCCCTGAAATGTCAGCTTTTCTCTGCAATAACTGGCTGGAGAAATATTTCAGAAAGATGTGTGCCTGGAACACCCAAAGGCAATACCCTTCCTTTCTCCTTGGCATAGGCCTTGCAATACCAAGGAAAGACCAGGTTTGCAATGGAGCCTTCAGTAGTCTTCATCCCTACGAAGCTCAGTGGTCATAGGGTGACAGGAGAGGAGATAAGCTAACTTGGGAAGAGTCTTTGTCTTTCAGTTTCTCCCCCACTGAAACACTATATACTGGGGCTACAGTTCATGGCAAAACACACATGCTGTCTTTCTCTCACATACACATCTTGAGAACCCAACAACTTGATGGCAGGTAGCTCTGGGCATCCTTGGTCTGGCATTCACCCACTCAGCATCTAAGCTGTCCTAAAGCTCTTTTCAATCACTTCTCACTTTTTCCAGGCTCACGTGGCTAGGTACTCCAGCTTCCACCCTGTCAGGCTGATCATAAAGGCACAGTGTGGGAAAGTCTCCTATTATGATGGCCATTGCTGGGAAGCAGGGAAGGCTAAGGGCCCACTGCCGTACAAGGCTAATGTAGACACCCTCTGCTCCACTCATCTCCTTGAAGATTGCTATCAGGTTCAGCAGCTGCTATCTGTCATGTTATCAAACCGGGACTGCACAGGCACTGCGTTCTCTGGGTGGAAGTTGTAAGAAGCAGGTGAGTTGTCCAGGATGAGAGTTTTCCTCAGGTCCCTCCCGAGATGGCTGAGGTCCTTGGCATAGCAGCCCTGGTGGAACAAACACAACTCATGGGATAAGCAGCCCCAGAACAACCCACACCGGTCCAGCAGACCCATCACAGGATCTGCATACTTGTCCAAACTGGAATGAAGAGAACACATTTAAAGAGTTCCTCCATTCATCTCAGGAATTCATCCACATAAGGCCTCTTGAGCACATGGATCTGGTGAGTCGTCCCCTCAGTCTCTACAGGCACTAGGGAGTCAGCATTGCTGATTGGCTTAAAGGAGCTATGCACAACGGTTTCATCCAGGTCAGTGACCATACAGATCTTTCTTTGATCTTTCTCTGTCACCTCTGGGAGCAGGCAGGTTGCTAGGATCTGATAAAACTGATACTGGAGACCCTGGAGATGATCTGACTTTGCCATGGTGTTGGCTTCCTCCTTATGTGTGTAGAGCTCAGTGGGGGAACTTGACTGGCCAACATGCTGGGTGTAAGAACAGCAGAAAGGGGCCTTGTAGGATGTGACAAACATGAGGGCTCTTAAGAGAGGACTTTGGAAATCAGGCCTTGCTTGGTAAGGACCAGGGCATCTTCCCTACATGCCTGGGTGATGATGGAACCATGTTCCATCTAACAATCCTGAGGGCTGGGCTGGCTGGGTGGGAAGACTGGTGGGCACACTGGCTGGGCTGGGCTGGGGGGCATGGGCTGGGGCCTACTCCAGTTCCCGAGAATCTGACTTCCACAGCTCTTCATAGTCCCTCTCTCATTTCCATCACTGGCCAGGAAAGGAAGTGGCCTGTAGGGAGGGTGGATGGCCTTGGCAGCAGCTCCCCATGGTGCCCCCAACCCGGATTCCTCCAGTGGCAGCTTCAGGTTCCTCAGTTTGGGTCTAACATAGAGAATCCACCAGATAGGCATTTGTTTTTTCAACATTTTTTTGAAGTTTTGGGAGTCTATGTGCAGGTTATGCAGGATTCTTACATAGATAAACATTTGCCATTGTGGTTTACTGCACAGATCATCTCATCACCTAGGTACTAAGCCCACCATCCACAGCTATTCTTCCTGATGCTCACCCTCCCCTCCCCCTTGTCATGAAACAGGTGCCCAGTGTGTGTTGTTCTTCCTGATGTTTCCATGGGTTCTCATTGATCTGCTTCCACTAATAAGTGAGAATAATAATAAGCAGTGTTTGGTTTTCTATTCCTGCATTACTTTGCTGAGAGTAATGGCTTCAAATTCCAACTATTTCCCTGTAAGGGACATCATCTCATTACATGTTATGGGTTCAAAGTGCTCCATGCTGAATATGTACCACATTTTCTTTTTCCAGTCTATCATTGATGGGCATGTAGATTGATTACCTGACATTGTTATTGTAAATAGTGCTGCAGCAATGATGTGTGTACATGTATTTTTAAAATAGAATGATTTATATTCATTTGGGTGTATAACTAGTAATAGTATTGCTGGGTCAAATGGTATTTTTGCTTCTAGGTCTTTGAGGAATCTCCACACTCTCTTCCACAATGCTTGAAACAATTTACACTCCCACCAACAGTGCAAAAGTGTTCCCTTTTCTCCACAACCTCACCAGCATCTGCTATTTTTGACTTTTTATTAATAGCCATTGTAATTGGTGTGAGATGGTATCTCATTGTGGTTTTGATAATTATCAGTGATGTTGAGCTTTTCATGTTTGTTGGGCACATGAATGTCTTCTTTTGAGATATGTCTGTTCATGTCCTTTGACCACTTTTTAATGGGGTTGTTTGTTTTTCTCTTGTAAATTTTGTTTAAGTCTTTCATAGATTCTGAATATTAGAAATTTGTCAGATGGATAGGTTGTAAAATTTTACTCCTATTCTCTAGGTTGTTAGCTTGATGATAGTTTCTTTGGCTCTTCAGAAGCTCTCTAGTTTAATTAGACCCAATTTGTCAATTTTTGCTTTTGTTGCTATTGCTTTGGCCTTTTTGTCATAAAATCTTTGCCCATGCCTATATCCTGAATGGTATTGTCTAGATTTTTTCTTCTGTGTTGTTATAGTTTTGGGTTTTACATTTAAGTCTTTAATCCATCTTGAATTAATTTTTGTATATAGTGTTAGGAAGGGTTCCAATTTTAATTCTCTGCATATGGCTAGATGGTTCTCCTAGCACCATTTATTGAATAGGGAGCCCTTTCCCTAATTCCTTGTTTTTGTTGAGTTTGTCAAAGATTAGATTGCTGTAGGTTTGTGGCTTTATTTCTAGGCTATTTTGTTTCATTTGTCTATGTGTCTGTTTCTATACCAGTACCATGCTGTTTTGGTTACTGTACCCTTCTAGTATAGTTTGAAGTTAGGTAGAGTGATGTTTCCAGCTTTTTTTTTTTTTTTTTTTTTTTTTTGCTTAGGGTTGGCTTGGCTATTTGGGCTCTTTTTGGGTTCCATATGATCTTTAAAAGTTTTTTTTTTTTCTAATTCTGTGACTTGTTAATAGTAGTTTAATGGAAATAGTTTAAAGGAAATGAATCTATAAATTACTTTGGACAATATAGTCATTTTCATGATACTGATTCTTCCTGTCCATGAGCATGGAATGTTTCTCCATTGGTTTTGTGTCCACTCAGATTTCTCTGAGCAGTTGTTTGTAGTTCTCCTTGAAGAAGTCCTTCACTTTCCTTCTTAGCTGTATTCCTAGGTGTTTTGTTCTCTTTGTAGCAATTACGAATGAAAGTTCATTCATGATTTGGCTCCCTGCTTGCCTGTTGTTTGTGTATAGGAATGCTAGCTACTTTTATACATTGATTTTATATCCTGAGATTTTGCTGATGTTGCTTAACAGCTTAATAAGCTTTTGGGCTGAGACAATGAGGTTTTCTAGATATAGGATCAGGTCATCTGCAAACAAAGATAACTTGACTTCTTCTCTTTCTATTTGAATGCTCTTTATTTCTTCCTCTTGCATGATTTTCCTGGCCAAGGCTTCCAATGCTATGTTGAATAGTAGTGGTGAGAGAGGGCATCCTTTTCTTGTGCCAATTTTCAGAGAAAATGCTTCCAGCTTCTGCACATTCAGTATGATATTGGCTGTGGGTTTGTTGTATATGGCTCTTATTATTTTGAGGTATGTTTCTTCAGTACCTAGTTTATTGAGAATTTTAAATGTGAGAGAATGTTGAATTTTATTGAATGCTTTTTCTGCATCTATTGAGATAATCATGTGGTTTTTGTATTTAGTTCTCTTTATGTGATGAGTCACATTAATTGATTTGCATATGTTGAACCAACTTTGTATCCTAGGGATAAAGTCAACTTGATTGTGGTGGATGCGCTTTTTAATGTGCTGCTGGATTTGGTTTGCTAGTATTTTATTGAGGATTTTTGCATCAGTGTTCATCAAGGATATTGTCATGATGTTTTGTTGTTGTTGTTTTTTCTGTGCTGGCTTTTGGTATCACGATGATCCTGGCCTGATATAGTGAGTTAGAGAGAATTTCTTTGTCTTCAATTTTTTTGGATAGTTTTAGGAGAAAGGATACCATCTCCTCTTTGTACTTCTGGTCAAACTCAGCTGCAAATCCATCTGGTCCTGGGCTTTTTTTGTTCGTAGGCTATTTATTACTGTCTCAGTTTCAGAACACATTATTGATCTATTCAGTGATTCAGTTTCTTTCTGGTTCAGTTTTGGGGAGGATTTATTTTGCAAGGAAATTGTCTATTTCTTCTAGATTTTCTAGTTTATTTGCTTAGAGGTGTTTATAGTATTCTCTGATGGTTGTTTGTATTTCTGTGGGTCAGTGATGATATCTCCCTTATTATTTCTAACTGTGTTTGATTCTTCTCTCTTTTCTTCTTTATTTGCCTAGATAGTGTTCCATCTATTTTATTAATTTTTTTCAAAAAACCAGCTCCTGGATTGGTTCTTTTTTTTTTTTTTTGGAAGAGTTTTCAGTGTCTATCTCCTTCAGCTCAATTCTGATCTTTGTTATTTCTTGTTTTCTGCTAGCTTTCGGGTTCATTTTCTCTTGGTTTTCTAGTTCTTTTAATTGAGATGTTAGGCTGTTAACTTTAGATCTTTCTAGTTATTTATTTATTTATCTATTTTGGCAGAGTCTTACTCTGTCGCCCAGGCTAAGGTACAGTGGCATGATCACAGCTCACTGCAACCTCCACTTCTCGGTTTTAAGTGATTTCTGCTGTCTCATCCTCCCGAGTAGCTGAAATTACAGATGTGCATCACCACACCCAGCTAATTTTTGTATTTCTTGTAGAGATGTGGCTGTATTATGTTGTCTAGACTGTTCTTGAACATCTGGCCTCAAGTGATCTGCCTGTCTCAGCCTCCTAAAGTGCTGGAATTACAGGCATGAGCCACCACACCTGGCTCTTTCTAGCTTTTTGATGCGGACGTTAGTGCTATACATTTCCCTATTTTCTTGGTTTCTAGTGATTGTGATAATCTTAAATTCACAACCTATTTATAGTTTAAATCTATATAATTATGTGAGAACAACTTTTTGATATTTGAAGGTGATGTTTGAAAGATTTTGTAACTTTGTTTTTTAGGTAGTTTTAAATTTCTAATTGTAGTTAAAAACATGTCATTGTCATGTCTAACATTTTAAGTATATGGTTTATAAATGGTCAGTATAGTACCATTGTCGTGCAATAGGTTTTAGATAATTTTTTCCTACAAAAGTAAAAGTGAATACTCATTACTTGTGAAAGAAGTTAGTTACTTTGCCTTAGGTAGATAGCAAGAGAATGGTCTGTGGAGAGTCCCTGGTCCTTGAGATAGTGCCTCATCCCTGCATAACATAAAAAGAAGCCTGGAAAAAAGTCAAGCTGCAGACACTAACAAGGGAAGTAGCACATGATGTTGTGCTTGGAGACATGCCCACGGCTGCACAGATAGAAAAACCCCTGGCCCATTTGGATAAAAACTTGCACAAATCTCCAGCTCACTCAGATAAAGGAACAAGATCGACCTGGCATAGAAATGTCTTTGTTTGGTCAGGCACGGCAGCTCATGCCTGTAATCCCAGCAATTTTGGGAGGCAGAGGTGGGTGGATCACCTGAGGTCAGGAATTGGAGACCAGCATGACCAACATGGAGAAACTCTGTCTCTACTAAAAAAAATACAAAATTAGCTGGGCATGGTGCCTCATGCCTGTAATCCTAGCTACTTGGGAGGCTGAGGCAGAAGAATCGCTTGAACCCAGGAGGCGAATGTTACAGTGAGCCGAGATCACACCATTGCACTCTAGCCTGGGCAACAAGAGCAAAACTACAGAAGCAAAAAAAAAAAGAAATAAAAAGAAAAAGAAAGGAAAGAAAAGACCTTTGTCCTTTGTACAATCAATAGGCTGACAGGAAAAAGTTTCTTCTCCTTTTGTGGGCACGGGTACAGTGGTCTATGGTGAGTTCCAGTCACTATAGCCCACTCCTTTATTTGTACTGTAAGTCTGACCTCTATGAATAATTACTTCAGCCCCTGATTGCTCCTGGGCCAAGCTTTCATCCTAGATTCTGATAAGTCCTGGGCCGAGCTAAGCAGCAACTAGGAATCATCCCTTCAGCTCCTGATTGGTCCCGGGCCAAGGTTCTGGGCCAAGCTGAGCCACTCGTTTCTCAAGACAGCCTGTGAACTAGGCACATTCCCTTCCCCTCCCAGTCCATAAAAACCCCGGACCCCAGCCTTCTAGAGGGCACCCCGTTCAGACACCTATCTCTGCTGGCAAAGAGCTTTCTTTTCTTGCTTATTAAACTTTCACTCTGACCTCACCTTTGTGTTCACAGTCCTTTATCTCCTTAGAGGTAGAACAAATAACAGTGTATTATCTCATATGAGACACTATTACATCTTGGTGCACTGCTGAGACTACAACACTTGGTTTCTATGAGTTTGACTAAATATTTTACATAAGTGTAATTATACAGTCTTCCTTGTTGAGTGTCTTATTTTATGTTAAGAATGTTTTCAAGATTTGTCCTTATTGTAGTAGGTTTCAATATTTCCTTATTTTTAAGGCTGAATGCTATCCCAGTGAATATATGTGCCCTGTTTGTTGAACCTACTCATCCTTAAAGACATATTTGCTTCCAGGTGGTATGTCTGTGAGTAATACTACAATGTACATAAATGTGCAAATATCTATTCCATGTTCTGCTTTGCCTGTTTGGAATATTTTTGACACACTGATTCAGTACCATGTGTACTCCCTTGCTTTTGTTGTCTGATCCATTGATATTACATCCCCCAAATTATTACCAAGACCAATTATCATGAAGCTTCACCCTTCTGTATTGTGCTAGGAATTTTACAGCTATAGGTTTTACATTGTAGTCTTCATTCATTTTCTAAAATTGACACATGTAATTGTACATATTTTGGAGAAACAATTATATATATATATCTTGTATAATAATAACAATCATATGTATACATGGGCCATGTTGGTGTGCTGCACCCATTAACTCATTATTTACATTAGGTATATCTCCTAATGCATATATACATATATAACAAACCTGCATGTTGTGCACATGTACCGTAGAACTTAAAGTATAATAATAATAAAAAAACAAAATAAGAAAACTTTTAACAAGAAAAAAATAATAATAATAAAAATCAGAGTACTTAGTATATTTATTGCCTCATGCATTTGTTATTTTTGTGGTGAAAACATTCAAAAGCTTCTTCTCTTGCTATTTTATTTTATTTTATCTTTATTTATTAATTTTTTTTAGAGACAGGATCTTGCTCTTACACCCAGACTGGAGTGCAGTGGTGCAATCATAGCTCACAGTAACTTCAAACAATCTTCTAACCTTAGCTTCCCAATTAGCTGCAACTACAGGAACCTGCCACCATGCCTGGGTAATGTTTTTATTTTTCATAGAGATGGGGTTGCACTTTGTTGTCCAGACTGGTCTTGAACCTCTGACTTCAAGTGATTCTCCTAACTCAGTCTCCCAAAAGGTATGAATTGCAGGAATGTGCCACCATAACTGGTCCCTTTTAGCTATTTTGTAACATGCAATACCTTTTCATTAATTATTATTATTCTACTGTGTAATAGAAAACAAAAACTTGTTTCTCCTATCTAATTGTAACACAATACCTGCTAAGCAGCCTTTCCCCATCCTTCTGCTTCAGTCTTTAGTAACCCCTGCTGTACTCTTTGCTTATATCAACCCTTTTTTTCATATTCTTCAAATGAGTGAGATAATAGGATCATAAAGTATCTGTGTTTCTCTATGTGGCTTATTTTACTTAACATGATATCCTCAAGGTTCATCCATGCTGTTTTAACTGACAGAATTTTATCCTTTCTTATGGCTGAATAGTATTTCACTGTGTATATATAGCACATTTTCTTTATCCATTTATCTGTTGCTGTACATTTGAATTGATTCCATATGTAAGCTATCATAAATAGTTCTGTAATAAACATGGGAATGCAAATATCTTTTTGACACAGTGATATCCTTTCTTTTGGATATACACCCAAGAGTAAAATTACTGGATCATATAATAGATCTATTTTTAATGTCTTTCAGAAATGTCCATGTTGTTTTCTATAATGGCCATACTAATTTACAATTGCACCAACAAGATATACGTTCACTCTTTTTTTATATCCTCACTATTTCTCATTTTATTTATTTATTTATTTATTTATTTATTTATATTATAGCCATTCTAATGGGAGTAAGGAAGTACCCCATTGTGGTGTGGATTTGCACTTCCTTGATTATTAGTAATGTAGAGCATCTTTTTATGTTGCAGTTAGCCATTTTTGTCTCTTTTTGACAAACATCTATTAAGATGTTTTACATATTTTTAATTAGATTATAAGTGTGTTTTACTTTGAGATTTTAAAGTTTCTTGTATATTCTGAATATTAGCCTTTTGTCAGATGTATAGCCTGAAAACATCTTCTTTCATCGCCTAAGTTGTCTCTTCAATGTTTTAGTTTTTTTATATGAAAAAGCATTTTAGTTTGACATAATGTTGTTTGCTTATTCTTGATTTTGCTGCCTATGTTTTGAAGTCTTATTTTAATAATCCTTTCCCAATCCAATTTTATAAAGCATTTTTTAATGTTTTTGTCTAATAGTTTCATAATTTGTGGCATCACATTTAAGTCTTTAGTTTTAGTGGATTTTCATATATGGCAAGGCACAAGGGTCTAGTATTTTTCTGATATAAATATTTAAATGACCCTGCACCATTTATTGAAAAGATTAGCTTTTCCCTAAAGTGTGTTCTTGGCACTTTTGTTGAAAATCAGTTCCCTTTAGGTGCATAAATTAACTTCTAGGCTTATTAGGCACATTAGTCTATGTGTTTGTTTTTATGCCAGTAAAGTGCCATTTTGATTACTATAGCTTTATAGCAAGTTTTGAAGTTTGATAAGGTGGTGCTTTCAGCTTTGCTTATTTTGCTGAAAGTGGCTTTGTCTATTCAGAGTTTTTTGTGGATCCATATAAGTTTAGAATATTTTTTCCATTTTTGTGAAAAAATGTCATTCGTATTTTGATAAAAATCACATTAAGTCCATAGATTACTCTGGGTAGCTATATTAACAGTATACTTCCAGTCTATAAACACAATATTGTTTCATTTATTTATTTGTATTTTATGTTTTTTATCTACATTTTGTAGTTTTCAGTGTAGAGATCTTTTACCTTTTTAGTTAAGTTTGTTGCTAGGTGTATTAGTTGGGGTTACGTAGAGAAACAGAACTAATAGGAGATATATATAGAGAGAGACACACACTTATATATACATATATACATATATATATGTAGGAGTTCATTAAGAATTAACTTTCAGATCACAAGATCCCACAATAGGCTGTCTGCAAGTTTCAAGAGAAAGGAGAGCCAGTCCACATCCCAAAGCTGAAGAAATTGGAGTCTGATGTTTGAGGGCAGGAAGCGTCTAGCACGGGAGAAAGATGTAGGCTGGGAGCCTAGGCCATTCTTTCCTTTTCATGTTTTTCTGCCTGCTTTATATTCACTGGCAGCTCATTAGATGGTGCCCACCAAATTAAGAGTGGGTCTCCCTTTCCCAGCCCACTGACTCAAATGTTAATCTCCTTTGGCAACACCCACACAGACACACCCAGGATCAATGCTTTCTATCTTCCAATCCAATCAAGTTGACACCCAGTATTAACCACCACATTAAGTATTTTAATTTTTGTAACTTTTACGTATGCAGAAGAAGCATTGGATGAAATTCAACATTCATTATGATGAAAACTCTCAACAAGTTAGGAATAGAAGGTATGTGCCTCAACACAATAAAAGCCATTTATGACAAAGCAATGATAGCATTATACTGAATAAGCAAAACCTGAAAGCTTTCTCTCTGAGATCTGGAACAAGACAAAGCATCCCCACTTTCATCCTTCTTACTCAACATAGTACTGGAATTCATAGCCAAGGAAATTAGGCAAGAGGAAGAGATAAAAGTCATACTAATTGGAAAGGAGGAAGTCAAATGGTCTCTGATTGTGGACAAAATAATCTTTTATGTGAAAAACTCTAAACACTACACCAGAAACTATTAGAACTACTAAACGAATTCAGTAAAGTTGTAGAAAATCAACAAAGTAGTAGCTTTCTGTATGCTGATAGCAAACTATCTGAAAAATAAAATTTTAAATTCCATTTTAATAGCAACCAAAAATTAATTCATTTTGAGTTTATTTATTTATTTGATGTGGAGTCTCGCTCTGTCACCAGGCTGGAGTGCAGTGGTGTGATCTCAGCTCACTGAAACTTTTGCCTCCCGGGTTCCAGAGATTCTCCTGCCTTAGCCTCCCGAGTATCTGGAACTATGGGCATGTGCCACCACCCCCAAGTAATTTTTTTTTTTTTTGGATTTTTAGTAGAGACATGGTTTCACCATGTTAGCCAGGATAGTCTTGATCTCCTGACCTTGTGATTCACTTGCCTCAGCCTCCCAAAGTGCTGGGATTACAGATGTGAGCCACCGCACCTGGCCTTGAGTTTATGTTTTTATTTGGTGCAAGGTAAGGTCTAACTTTATGATTTTTTCCATGTAAATTTTTTATTATTCCCAATACTGTTTATTGAAGAGACTGTTCTTTGCTTATTGTGAATTCTTGGAACGATTTTCAAAAATATGTTTACTACACCCATGAGGACTTATGTCTGGACTCTCATCTGTTTCAACATTCATTTGCCTTTATGTCAGTACCAAACTGTTTTAATTACTATACATTTGTGGTATGTTTTGAAATTAGAAGGTATGATGCCTTTGTCTTCATATTTTTTTCTCAATATTGTTTGGCTGTTTGTGGTCACTTGATATTCCATAAAAATTGTAGAATATTTTACAACTTCTGCAAAAAGTTTCATTGGTATTTTGATAGAAAGTACATTGAATCAGCTGGGGGTGGTGGCTCATGCCTGTAATCCTAGCACTTTGGGAGGCCAAGGAAGGTGGATCACCTGAGGTCAGGAGTTCAAGACCAGCCATGGAGAAAACCCATCTCTACTAACAATACAACACTAGCCAGGTGTGGGAGTACATGCCTGTAATCCCAGCTACTCAGGAGGCTGAGGCAAGAGAATTGCTTGGACCTGGGAGGTGGAGGTTGCAGTGAGCCGAGGTCACGTCATTGTAATCCAACCTGGGGAACAAGAGCAAAATTCCATCTCAAAATAAAAAAGAAAGAAAGAGAGAGAGAGAGAGAATGAGAAAGAGAGAAAGAAAGAAGGAAAGAAAGAAGGAAAGAAAGAAGGAAAGAAGGAAAGAAAGAAAGAGGAAGAAAGAAAGAAAGAAAGAAAGAAAGAGAGAGAGAGAAAGAAAGAAAGAAAGAAAGAAAGAAAGAAAGAAAGAAAGAAAGAAAGAAAGAAAGAAAGAAAGAGAGAAAGAGAAAGAGAAAGGAAGGAAGGAAGGAAGAAAGGAAAGAAAGGAAAGAAAGGAAAGAAAAGAAAGAAAGGAAACAAAGGAAAGAAAAGAAAGAAAAGAAAGTAAATTCAATTCGTAGACCACTTCTGGCACTAGTGACATCTTAACAATATTAAGTCTATAACCTCTGGAACAAGAGTGTGTTGAGAATTTGTTGTTTAATGTTTACTTATTCTTTGACATGCTAGTGTTTTTAACTTCTAGTTTTATTGTATTATAGTTAGATATAATTCGTGTAATTTCCATCTGCTTAAATTTGTTAAGATTTGTGACTTAACAGGCTGTCTATCTGGAATATTGTGGCATATGTGATTAAAAGTATTGCATATTCTGCTGTTGAGTGGAGAGTTATAAATATGACTGGTAGGTCTAATTGTTCTATTGTGTCGTTCAACTCCTCTGTTTACTTATTCATCTTATGTTTGTTCTCTTAATTTGCATTACTGAAAGTCAGATATAAAAGTCATCTACTGTTATCAGGTGCTGCCTACTTCATGTTTCAATTCTGTAAAATGTTGCTTCATATATTTGGGAACTGTGATGTTAGGCACATATGTTACTGTTGTTACTTTTATTGTTGTATGTTGTTTTATTGTTGTTGCTTTTATTGTTGTAGTTTTTATTTTTCTTTTCCTATTGTCTCTTGTGGACGTTTTTGATATAACATGTATTTTGTCTACTATGACAGTATTTGACTTTATATTTGATTTTTTTTATTCTTTCATGTACAGGTTATATATATTCCAGATCATAATTTGGTCATTGGTAGGAAGCATAGAGTTGAATCTTGTTTCATGAATTTATTTAGTGAAAGTATGTTTTTGATTGACATATTTATTTCCATATAAAGTCATTACCAAAAGGGAATGATTTCCTGTTGCACTTTGTTTCTTTTCTCTTTTAGGTCCTGGAGCTATTTTGTCCCTGTTTTTCTCTCTTGCTATCTTTCTGAGTGTATTATTGATTTTTGTAGTGACACGATTTAATTCTTTTATTTTTCTTTTCTTCTTCTTCTTCTTATTATTATACTTTAAGTTCTAGGGTACATGTGCATAACGTGCAGGTTTGTTACATATGTATACTTGTGCCATGTTGCTGTGCTGCACCCATCAATTCGTCAACACCCATCAACTCGTCATTTACATCAGGCATAACTCCCAATGCAATCCCTCCCCCCGCCCCCCTCCCCATGATAGGCCCCGGTGTGTGATGTTCCCCTTCCTGAGTCCAAGTGATCTCATTGTTCAGTTCCCACCTATGAGTGAGAACATGCGGTGTTTGGTTTTCTGTTCTTGGTTTCCAGCTGCATCCATGTCCCTACGAAGGACACAAACTCATCCTTTCTTATGGCTGCATAGTATTCCATGGTGTATATGTGCCACATTTTCTTAATCCAGTCTGTCACTGATGGACATTTGGGTTGATTCCAAGTCTTTGCTATTGTGAATAGTGCCACAATAAACATACGTGTGCATGTGTCTTTATAGCAGCATGATTTATAATCCTTTGGGTATATACCCAGTAATGGGATGGCTGGGTCATATGGTACATCTAGTTCTAGATCCTTGAGGAATCGCCATACTATTTTCCATAATGGTTGAACTAGTTTACAATCCCACCAACAGTGTAAAAGTGTTCCTATTTCTCCACATCCTCTCCAGCACCTGTTGTTTCCTGACTTTTTAATGATCGCCATTCTAACTGGTGTGAGATGGTATCTCATTGTGGTTTTGATTTGCATTTCTCTGATGGCCAGTGATGATGAGCATTTTTTCATGTGTCTGTTGGCTGTATGAATGTCTTCTTTTGAGAAATGTCTGTTCATATCCTTTGCCCACTTTTTGATGGGGTTGTTTGTTTTTTTCTTCTAAATTTGTTTGAGTTCTTTGTAGGTTCTGGATATTAGCCCTTTGTCAGATGAGTAGATTGCAAAAATTTTCTCCCATTCTGTAGGTTGCCTGTTCAATCTGATGGTAGTTTCTTTTGCTGTGCAAAAGCTCTTTAGTTTAATGAGATCCCATTTGTCAATTTTGGCTTTTGCTGCCGTTGCTTTTGGTGTTTTAGACATGAAGTCTTTGCCCATGCCTATGTCCTGAATGGTACTACCTAGGTTTTCCTCTAGGGTTTTTATGGTATTAGGTCTAACATTTAAGTCTCTAATCCATCTTGAATTAATTTTTGTATAAGGAGTAAGGAAAGGATCCAGTTTCAGCTTTCTACTTATGGCTAGCCGATTTTCCCAGCACCATTTATTAAATAGGGAATCCTTTCCCCATTTCTTGTTTCTCTCAGGTTTGTCAAAGATCAGATGGCTGTAGATGTGTGGTATTATTTCTGAGGACTCTGTTCTGTTCCATTGGTCTATATCTCTGTTTTGGTACCAGTACCTTGCTGTTTTGGTTACTGTAGCCTTGTAGTATAGTTTGAAGTCAGGTAGCGTGATGTCTCCAGCTTTGTTCTTTTGACTTAGGATTGTCTTGGAGATGCAGGCTCTTTTTTGGTTCCATATGAACTTTAAAGCAGTTTTTTCCAATTCTGTGAAGAAACTCATTGGTAGCTTGATGGGGATGGCATTGAATCTATAAATTACCTTGGGCAGTATGGCCATTTTCACGATATTGATTCTTCCTATCCATGAGCATGGTATGTTCTTCCATTTGTTTGTGTCCTCTTTTATTTCACTGAGCAGTGGTTTGTAGTTCTCCTTGAAGAGGTCCTTTACATCCCTTGTAAGTTGGATTCCTAGGTATTTTATTCTCTTTGAAGCAATTGTGAATGGATGTTCATTCATGATTTGGCTCTCTGTTTGTCTGTTACTGGTGTATAAGAATGCTTGTGATTTTTGCACATTAATTTTGTATCCTGAGACTTTGCTGAAGTTGCTTATCAGCTTAAGGAGATTTTGGGCTGAGAATGGGATTTTCTAAATATACAATCATGTCATCTGCAAACAGGGACAATTTGACTTCTTCTTTTCCTAACTGAATACCCTTAATTTCTTTCTCTTGCCTGATTGCCCTAGCCAGAACTTCCAACACTATGTTGAATAGGAGTGGTGAGAGAGAGCATCCCTGTCTTGTGCCAGTTTTCAAAGGGAATTTTTCCAGTTTTTGCCCATTCAGTATGATATTGGCTGTGGGTTTGTCATAAATAGCTCTTATGATTTTGAGGTATGTTCCATCAATACCGAATTTATTGAGCGTTTTTAGCATGAAGGGCTGTTGAATTTTGTCAAAAGCCTTTTCTGCATCTATTGAGATAATCATGTGGTTCTTGTCTTTGGTTCTGTTTATATGCTGGATTATGTTTATTGATTTGCGAATGTTGAACCAGCCTTGCATCCCAGGGATGAAGCCCACTTGATCATGGTGGATAAGCTTTTTGATATGCTGCTGAATCCGGTTTGCCAGTATTTTATTGAGGACTTTTGCATCGATGTTCATCAGGGATATTGGTCTAAAATTCTCTTTTTTTGTTGTGTCTCTGCCAGGCTTTGGTATCAGGATGATGTTGGCCTCATAAAATGAGTTAGGGAGGATTCCCTCTTTTTCTATTGATTGGAATAGTTTCAGAAGGAATGGTACCAGCTCCTCCTTGTACCTCTGGTAGAATTCAGCTGTGAATCCATCTGGTCCTGGACTTTTTTTGATTGGCAGGCTCTTAATTATTGCCTCAATTTCAGAGCCTGCTATTGGTCTATTCAGGGATTCAACTTCTTCCTGGTTTAGTCTTGGAAGAGTGTAAGTGTCCAGGAAGTTATCCATTTCTTCTAGATTTTCCAGTTTTTTTTTGCGTAGAGGTGTTTATAGTATTCTCTGATGGTAGTTTGTATTTCTGTGGGGTCGGTGGTGATATCCCCTTTATCATTTTTTATTGCGTCGATTTGATTCTTCTCTCTTTTCTTCTTTATTAGTCTTGCTAGCGGTCTGTCAATTTTGTTGATCTTTTCAAAAAACTAACTCCTAGATTCATTGATTTTTTGGAGGGTTTTTTGTGTCTCTATCTCCTTCAGTTCTGCTCTGATCTTAGTTATTTCTTGCCTTCTGCTAGCTTTCGGATGTGTTTGCTCTTGCTTCTCTAGTTCTTTTAATTGTGATGTTAGAGTGTCAATTTTAGATCTTTCCTGCTTTCTCTTGTGGGCATTTAGTGCTACAAATTCCCCTCTACACACTGCTTTAAATGTGTCCCAGAGATTCTGGTATGTTGTATCTTTGTTCTCATTGGTTTCAAAGAACATCTTTATTTCTGCCTTCATTTCATTATGTACCCAGTAGTCATTCAGGAGCAGGTTGTTCAGTTTCCATGCAGTTGAGCAGTTTTGATTGAGTTTCTTAATCCTGAGTTCTAGTTTGATTGCAGTGTGGTCTGAGACACAGTTTGTTATAATTTCTGTTCTTGTACATTTGCTGAGGAGTGCTTTACTTCCAACTATGTGGTCAATTTTGGAATAAGTGCGATGTGGTGCTGAGAAGAATGTATATTCTGTTGATTTGGGGTGGAGAGTTCTATAGATGTCTATTAGGTCTGCTTGCTGCAGAGATGAGTTCAATTCCTGGATATCCTTGTTAACTTTCTGTCTCGCTGATCTGTCTAATGTTGAGAGTGGAGTGTTGAAGTCCCCCATTATTATTGTATGGGAGTCTAAGTCTCTTTGTAAGTCTCTAAGGACTTGCTTTATGAATCTGGGTTCTCCTGTATTGGGTGCATATATATTTAGGATATTTAGCTCTTCCTGTTGAATTGATCCCTTTACCATTATGTAATGGCCTTCTTTGTCTCTTTTGATCTTTGATGGTTTAAAGTCTGTTTTATCAGAGACCAGTGTTGCAACCCCTGCTTTTTTTTGTTCTCCATTTGCTTGGTAAATCTTCCTCCATCCCTTTATTTTGAGCCTATGTATGTCTCTGCATGTGAGATGGGTCTCCTGAATACAGCAGACTGATGGGTCTTGACTCTTTATCCAGTTTGCCAGTCTGTGTCTTTTAATTGGAGCATTTAGTCCATTTACATTTAAGGTTAAGATTGTTATGTGTGAACTTGATCCTGCCATTGTGATATTAACTGGTTATTTTGCTCGTTAGTTGATGCAGTTTCTTCCTAGCGTAAATGGTCTTTACATTTTGGCATGTTTTTGCAATGGCTGGTACTGGTTGTTCCTTTCCATGTTGAGTGCTTCCTTCAGGGTCTCTTGTAAGGCAGGCCTAGTGGTGACAAAATCTCTAAGCATTTGCTTATCTGTAAAGAATTTTATTTCTCCTTCACTTATGAAACTTAGTTTGGCTGGATATGAAATTCTGGGTTTAAAATTCTTTTCTTTAAGAATGTTGAATATTGGCCCCCACTCTCTTCTGGCTTGGAGAGTTTCTGCCGAGAGATCTGCTGTTAGTCTGATGGGCTTCCCTTTGTGGGTAACCCGACGTTTCTCTGTGGCTGCCCTTAAGATTTTTTCCTTCATTTCAACTTTGGTGAATCTGGCAATTATGTGTCTTGGAGTTGCTCTTCTCGAGGAATATCTTTGTGGCATTCTCTGTATTTCTTGGATTTGAATGTTGGCCTGCCCTACTCGGTTGGGGAAGTTCTCCTGGATGATATCCTGAAGAGTGTTTTCCAACTTGGTTCCATTTTCCCCCTCACTTTCAGGCACCTCAATCAGACGTAGATTTGGTCTTTTTACATAATCCCATACTTCTTGCAGGCTTTGTTCATTTCTCTTTCTTCTTTTTTCTTTTGGTTTCTCTTCTCGCTTCATTTCATTCATTTGATCCTCAATCGCTGATACTCTTTCTTCCAGTTGATCGAGTCTGTTACTGAAGCTTGTGCATTTGTCACGTATTTCTCGTGTCATGGTTTTCATCTCTTTCATTTCATTTATGACCTTCTCTGCATTAATTACTCTAGCCATCAATTCTTCCACTTTTTTTTTCAAGATTTTTAGTTTCTTTGCGCTGGGTACGTAATTCCTCCTTTAGCTCTGAGAAATTTGATGGACTGAAGCCTTCTTCTCTCATCTCGTCAAAGTCATTCTCCGTCAAGCTTTGATCCATTGCTGGCGATGAGCTGCGCTCCTTTGCCAGGGGAGATGCGCTCTTAGTTTTTGAATTTCCAGCTTTTCTGCCCTGATTTTCCCCCATCTTTGTGGTTTTATCTGCCTCTGGTCTTTGATGATGATGGTGACGTACTGATGGGGTTTTTGTGTAGGTGTCCTTCCTATTGGATAGTTTTCCTTCTAACAGTCAGGACCCTCAGCTGTAGGTCGGTTGGAGATTGCTTGAGGTCCACTCCAGACCCTGTTTGCCTGGGTGTCAGCAGCAGAGGCTGCAGAAGATAGAATATTGCTGAACAGCGAGTGTACCTGTCTGATTCTTGCTTTGGAGGCTTCCTCTCAGGGGTGTACTCCACCCTGTGAGGTGTGGGGTGTCAGCCTGCCCCTAGTGGGAGATGTCTCCCAGTTAGGCTACTCAGGGGTCAGGGACCCACTTGAGCAGGCAGTCTGTCCCTTCTCAGATCTCAACCTCCGTGTTGGGAGATCCACTGCACTCTTCAAAGCTGTCAGACAGAGTCGTTGGCGTCTGCAGGGGTTTCTGCTGCTTTTGTTGTTTATCTGTGCCCTGTCCCCAGAGGTGGAGTCTACAGAGACAGGCAGGTTTCCTTGAGCTGCTGTGAGCTCCACCCAGTTCGAGCTTCCCAGCGGCTTTGTTTACCTACTTAAGCCTCAGCAATGGAGGGCTCCCCTCCCCCAGTCTCGCTGCTGCCTTGCTGTGATATTGCAGACTGCTGTGCTAGCAATGAGGGAGGCTCCGTGGGCATGGGACCCTCCCGGCCAGGTGTGGGATATGATCTCCTGGTGTGCCTGTTTGCTTAAAGCGCAGTATTGGGGTGGGAGTTACCCGATTTTCCAGGTGTTGTGTGTCTCAGTTCCCCTGGCTAGGAAAAGGGATTCCCTTTCCCCTTGCGCTTTCCAGGTGAGGCGATGCCTCGCCCTGCTTCAGCTCTCGCTGGTCAGGCTGCAGCAGCTGACCAGCACCGATTGTCCGGCACTCCCTAGTGAGATGAACCCAGTACCTCAGTTGAAAATGCAAAAATCACCGGTCTTCTGTGTCGCTCGTGCTGGGAGTTGGAGACTGGAGCTGTTCCTATTCGGCCATCTTGCTCCACCCCTGTTGTTTTCTTTTAAACTATTAAAAGACTTAAAGCAAGCAATTGGATAATATGGGCTAAATTCTCCTTATGCTCTTTCCTTATTACAATCTGTGGCTTATAACCAGTTTTAATACTTATGGATTGGGAATCATTAGCCCGATCCACCCTGTCCCCCTCTCAATTTCTCCAACTTAAAACCTGGCAGATGGATGATGCAACAAATCCGGCACACAGAAAGGCTCAAGCCCAACCTCCCATTAAGATCATATCTGACCAATTGCTTGGAATTGAACAGGCATGGCGTACTCGAAATCAATAGATGCTAATGGGTGATGAGGCTGTTGATCAGCTCAGAAATAAATGCCTAAGAGCCTGGGAAAAAATTCATGACCCTGGTACTACTTATCCTTCTTTTAACTCAGTTCAACAGGTTCCAAGGGAGCCTTATCCAGATTTTATCACCCATTTACAAGACGTGGCTCAAAAGATCATTTTGGATTATCATGCCAGAAAGTGATTGTTCAGCTGCTTGCTTATGAAAATGCTAATACAGAATGTCAGGCAGCAATTAGACCTATTAAGGGAAAGCCAGATCAAAATTATACTTATTGGGCCTACATTCCATTCCCACTGCTGATTAAGCCTGTTACTTGGTTGGACCCCCCCAGTGGAGGTTTATGTTAATGATAGTGTCTGGATGGCTGGTCCAACAGATAACTGAGGTCCTATTCATCCAGAGGAGAAAGAAATGTTAATGAATGTTTCCATTGGTTATCGCTTCCCTCCCATCTGCCTGGGGTCAGCCACAGGATGTTTAAATTATGATAAACAAAGTTGGATGTTTTATGTCCCTGCACATAATGGATAAAAAGCCTCTGTTCATGCAATCAGTGGAAGAACATTTCAATCTTTGCACACTATTAAATACTTAGAGCATGGCTATGTTATGACATATCTCCAGATTAATAAATTTAAACTTAATAAGAAGCCCTTCCCTAGACTGGCCACTAAATGATCTTGAAAGCTAGAGGTGCTAACCTGAGAAGATTGTAGTGCAAACCACACTGCTGTACTGCAAAATAATTCCTATGGAATCGTCACTCGTTGGACCCCTAGAGGACGCTTTGCAGTAAATTGTACTGGACAGTGTGAAGAATGTTTGAGAGACTCCTTTTGCAAACGATTACCCAGGTAATGCACCAAAATTATATAGAAGAATTGAAACAAATTACCCTATTAAGTGGGAGGAGAAAGGTATGTATCTTGCAAGCCCAAAAATGATTGATCCAATTATAAGTCCAGAATATCCAGAATTGTGGAAATTAATGATGGCTCAAACTCCAGTTAGGATTTGGAAAGGAGAATATAAAGCAGAGACCCATAGTAAAAACTTTGATTTGTTGTAGCCATGACCTTTAATCGGATGGTCCTATTGCAGAGTTGTGTTAAATTTCATTTTATGTTGGCAATGGAAAAAATTAATATCCTACCTGACTCTCAAACCATATCATGCCTCAACTGCTGTTTTCTTATCTGCATTAATTCTACCTTTAATAAAGATAATAGCATTTTACTAGTAAGGATCTGCAAAGGAGTCTGGATACCTGTTTCCCTCAATAGAACTTGGGAATCCTCTCCCTTCATACATATTATCACTGAAGTACTAAAAGGAATACTTAATAGATCAAAGAGATTCATATTTACTTTAATAGCTGTGATCATAGACCTTATAGCTGTCACAGCTACTGCTGCTGCTGCTGGTGTTGCTTTGCACTCTTCTATTCAAACTGTGGACTTTGTGATACCTGGCAGAAAAATTGTTCTAAGCTATGGAATTCCCAAAGCCAAATAGATCAAAAATTGGCAAATCAGATTAATGATCTCCATCAAACAGTAACTTGGATGGGAGATCGGATTATGAGCTTGGAGCACAGAATTCAAATGCAACGTGATTGGAATACTTCTGATTTTTGTATTACTCCTAGCTTTTATAATGCCACTGAACACCACTGGGAGAACATTAGATGTCATCTACAAGGAAAAGAAGAAAATTTAACACTAGAAATTGCTGAACTGAAAAAACAAGCTTTTGAGGCATCTCAAGCTCTTTCCTGGAGCTGATATTCTTGCTGGATCTGCTGATGGCCTTTCTAATACCTATCCTTTAAAGTGGATTAAAACCATAGCTGGATCAACAGTTGCAAATTTTGTTTTGGTTTGTGTTGGTTTATGCTGTTTGTTTTCAGTCTACACATGTGGATGGTGCCTTGGGATAGAAGTCAGACACTGTGAATGAGCCATGATAGCAATGGCGGTTATTAATTTACAAAAATTAATAAAGACAAAAAAAGGGGACATATGGAAAAGAGAGTTCTGGGGTGCCAGTTGAGTTGGTCTGCCCTGTGTGAGACACCCTTGGGAAGCCATGGGTGGCCTCTGAGTAGAAAAGTCTCCTTATTGGCCAGGTGTGGTGGCTCATTTCACTTTGAGAGGCTGAGACGGGCAGATCACAAGGTCAGGAGATCGAGACCATCGTGGCTAACATAGTGAAACCCTGCCTCTACTAAAAAATACAAAAAACTAGCCGGGCAAGGTGGCAGGTGCCTGTAGTCACAGTTACTCGGGAGGCTGAGGCAGGAGAATGGCATAAACCTGGGAGGTGGAACTTGCAGTGAGCTGAGATCTGGCCACTGCACTCCAGCCTGAGGGACAGAGAAAGACTCCGTCTCAAAAAGACATGCCTTCATGTCTTTATGCCGTGAGACCATAACCACTCAGCGGCATTCCACAGGTTGCTCACAAAGATAACACTCCCTTGTAGCAATGGAGTATAGTCAAACATCTTGGCTCCTCTTGAGACCCGCTCCCACCTGTTACAGTCCCGATAAGTTAAACACCTTAAGTAGTTTAGACACATGGCTTTGCTCAAGGAAATTCACAGAAACCACCACTGCTATATATCTTATCAAACGACTCATGGGTTCTCCTTCACTGATTAATACTTTTCCTCATCCCTTCCTCTCCCTCCCATCTGACCTAAGAATATAGAACTTGTCAACTAATGAACTGGGCAGAGCCCAAGGGCTCTGGGACGTGAGCAAGCCACCAAAGCTCCGGTTCACTGGACCCACCTTTCAAATGCTTATTCTTTCTCTCTCTAATTCTTTTTTCTCTGCCATACTCAGGGTACCTGCTGGGTAGTGTGGGGCTGGTTTCCCCAACAGGAAACACTTTTTCTGGAGAATCTATGAAGGGACATTTGGGAGCCAATTGCAGCCTATGGGAAAAAACTGAATATCCAAAGATAAAAAGAAGAAAGAAGCTATCTGTGAAACAATTTTATGAAGTCTGGATTCATCTCACAGAATTAATCTGTTCTTTTCATTCAGCAGAAGGGACACACTATTTTTGGAGAATCTGTGAAGGGACATTTTGGAGTCCTTTGAGGCATATGGGAAAAATAGAACCTCCCCAGACAAAAATTGGAAAGAAGTCGTATGTGAAACTTCTTTGTAATGTATGGATTCATCACACAGAGTTAAACCTTTCTTTTGAAATGGCAGGTTAAAAACGCACTTGTTGGAGAATCTGCGAAGGGATACTTGGGAGCCCATTGAGGCCTATGGGGAAAAAACAAATATCCCCGGGTAAAAAGTAGAAAGAAGCTATATATAAAACTGCTTTGTGATGTGTGGACTCCTCTCATAGAGTGAAAGCTTTCTTATGATTCAGCAGGTTGGAAACATTCTTTTTGGAGAGTCTGTGAAAGGACATTTTTGAACCCATTGAGGGGTGTAGGGAAAAACCAAATATTCCCAGGTAAAAACTAGAAAGAACCTACCTGTGAAACTGCTTTGTTATGTGTGGATTCATCTCACAGAGTTTAACCTTTATTTTTGATTCAGCAGGTTGGAAACACTCTTTTTGGAGAATCTGTGAAGTGACATTTGGGAGCCCACTGTGGCCCATGGGGAAAACAAAATATCCCAAGATAAAAACTTAAAAGAAGCTATCTGTGAAACTGTTTTATGATGTGTTGACTCACTTCACAGAGTTAAAACTTCCTTTTGATTCAGCAGGTTGGAAACTCTCTTTTTGAAGAATATGCTAAGGGACATTTGAAAGCCCATTGAGGCCTATGGGGAAAAACCAAATATCCTCAGATAAAAACTAGAAAGAAACTATTTGTGAAACTGCTTTGTGATGTGTGGATTCATCTCACAGAGTTAAACTTTCTTTTGATTCAGCAGGTTGGAAACACTCTTTTTGGAGAATCTGTGAAGGGACATTTGGGAGCCCATTGAGGCCTATGGAGAAAAACCGTATATTTCCAGGTAAAAGCTAGAAAGAAGCTATCTGTGAAACTGCATTGTGATGTGTGGATTCATCTCACAAAGATAAACCATTCTCTCAATTCAACAGGTTGAAAACAGTCTTCTTGGAGAATCTGTGAAGAGACATTTGAGAGCCCATTGAGGCCAATGTGAAAAATAAAATATCCCAAGATAAAAACTAGAAAGAAGTTATCTGTAAAACAGCTTTTGGGTTTGTGGTTTCGTTTCACAGAGATAATCATTTCTTTGTTTCAGCAGGTTGGAAACACTCTTTTTGGAAGGCCTGCGAAGGGACATTTTGGAGCCCATTGGAACTTGTGGGGAAAAACCTTATATCCACAGGTAAAAACTAGAAAGAAGCTATCTGTAGAACAGCTTTGTGATGTGTGGATTCACCTCAAAAAATTAAATTACTTTTGATACAGCAGGTTGGAAGCCCTCCTTTCTAAGAATCTGCAAAGGGACATTTGGGAGCCCATTGAGGCTCATAAGGAAAAACTGAATATCCCCAGTTGAACACTAGAAAGAAGCTACCTGTGAAACTGCTTTGTGATGTGTGGATTTGTCTCACAGTGTGAAAAGTTTCTTCTGATTAAGCAGGTTGGAAACACTCTTTTTATAGCATGTGTGATGGAATATTTGGGAGCCCATTTATGCCCACTGGGACAAACCAAATATCCCCAATGAAAATCAGAAAGAAGCTATCTGTGAAACTGCTTTGTGATGTGTGCATTCATGTCACAGAGCTAAAACTTTCTATTGATTCAGCAGATGGTTACACTCTTAGGTAAATCTGCAAAGTTACATTTGGAGCCCATTGAGGACAATGGGGAAAAACAGAAATTCTCAGAAAAAAACTAGAAAAAAGCTATCTGTGAAAGTGCTTTGTGATATGTAGATTGATCTCACAGAGTTAAACTTTTCTTTTGATTCAACAGATTGGAAACGCTGTTTTAGAAGAATCTGCGAATGGACATTTGGGAGTGAATTGAGGCTTATGGTGAAAAAGTGAATGACCCCAGGTAAAAGCTAGAAAGAAACTATCTGTGAAACTGCTTTGTGATATGTAGATTTATCTGACAGAGTTAAACCTTTCTTTTGATTCAGCAGTTTGGAGACACTTTTTTTGGAGAATCTCTGAAGGGACATTTGGAAGCTCATTGAGGCCTATGGGGAAAAACAAAATATCCCCAGATGAAAACTAGAAAGAAGCTACCTGTGAAACTGCTTTGTGATGTCTGGTTTCATCTCACAGAGTTAAACGTGTCTTTTGATTCAACAGATTGGAAACACTCTTCTTGAAGAATCTGAGAAGGGACACTGAGTAACCCATTGAGGACTATGTGGAAAAGCTATCCCCAGAAATAACTAGAAAGAAACTGCTTTGTGATGTGCAGATTCGTCTCGCAGAGATAAAACATTCTTTTGATTCAGCAGGTTGGAAAAATTCTTTTTGGAAAATTTACAAAGGGACATTTGGGAACCCATTGAGACCTATGGGGAAAAACTGAATATCCCTAGGTGAAAACCAGAAAGAAGCTATCTATGAAGTTACTTTGTGATGTGTGGATACATCTCACAGAGTTAAACTTTTTTTTCGATTCAGCAGGTTGGAAACATTCTTTTTGGAGAATTGGTGAAGGGACATTTGGGGGCCCATTTAAATCTATCAGGAAAAACAAAATATCCCTAGGAAAAAAGTAGAAACAAGCTATCTGTGAAAAACCTTTGTGATGTGTGGATTCATCTCAGTGAGGTAAACCTTTCCTTTGGTTCAGAAGGTTGGAAACATTATTTTCAAAAATCTGCAAACTGGTATTTGGGAGCCCATTGAGTTCTATGAATAAAAACCTAAAATGCCCAGGTAAAAACTATAAAGAAGTTATCTCTGAAACTGCTTTGTGATGTGTGGATTCATACCACAAAATTGAAACTTTCTTTTGATTCAACTGGTTGGAAACACTCTTTTTGGAGAATCTGCCAAGGGATATTTGGGAGCCCATTCTGGCCTATGGGGGAAAACAAAATTTAACCAGGTGAAAACAAAAAAGAAGCTATCTGTGAAACTGCTTTGTGATGTGTAGATTTATATATCCAGGTAAAAACTAGAATGAAGCTATCTGTGAAACTGCTTTGTGATGTGTGGATTCATGTCACAGAGTTAAACGTTTCTTTTGATTCATCAGGTTGGAAATCCTCTTTTTGGAGAAAGTGTAAATGGATAGTTGGGCATCCATTGAGGACCAAGGGGAAAAACAGAATATCCCCAGGTAAAAACTAGAATGAAGCTATCTTTGAAACTGCCTTGTGAAGTGTGGATTCATGTCACAGAGTTAAAACTTTCTTTTGATTCAGTAGGTTGGATACACTCTTTTTGAAGAATGTGCAAAGGGACAGTTGGGAGCCCATTGAGGCCCATGGGGGAACAACTGAATATCCAAAGATAAAAACTAGAAAGAAGCTATCTTTGAAACTGCTTTGTGTTGTGCTTTGTGTTGTGTGGATTCACCTCACAGAATTAAATCTTTCTTTTGATTCAGCAGGTGGAAAACACTCTTTTTGGAGGATCTCTGAAGGCTCATTTGAAAGCCCATTTAGGCCTATGGGGAATAACTGAACATCCCAAGTTAAAAACTGGAAAGAAACTATCTGTGAAACTGTTTTGTGATGTGTGGATTCATCTCACACAGCTAAACCTTTCTTTTGATTCAGCAAGTTGAAAACAGTCCTTTTGGAGTATCTGCGAAGGGAAATTTGGGAGCCTTTGTGGCCTATGAAGAAAATGAATATCCCCAGATAATAACTAGAAAGAAGCTATCTGTGAAACAGCTTTGTGATGTGTTGATTCTTCTCACAGAGTTAAACCTTTCTTTAGACTCAACAGGTTGGAAACACTCTTTATGGAGAACCTGAAAAGGTACATTTGAGAACCCATTGAGGCCTATGGTGGAAAATCAAATATTCCCAGTTAAAAAATATTAAGAAGCTATCTGTAAAACTGCTTTGTGATACGTGGTTTCATCTCACAGAGCTAAATATTTTATTTGATTCAGTAGGTTGGAAACCCTCTTTTTGGAGAAACTCTGATAGGACATTTAGGAACCCATTGAGGCAAACGTGAAAAACTGAATATCCCTATGCAAAAACTAGTAAGAATCTCTCTTTACAACAGCTATATAGTCTGTACATTCACCTCACAGAATTAAACGTTTGCTTTGACTCAGCAGGTTAGAAACACTCTTTTTGGACAATCTGCAAAGGGACATTCTTGCAATCAGTATTATACATTTTCTTGCAGCTCAGGTTTATATAACTGTTCTAAGTCAAGTAAATTGTCTAAAGCTGCACAGCTACTAAGAGGATGGGATGGCAGTCAGGGCCAACTCTGCAAAATGTCCATAACCTCCATAGACTAAACTAACTCATGCAACTTTCCTAGATCTTGGAGGCTCTAGAGAGCGACACTTCTGCAAACAGAGGCAGAATTTATTTGAGATTTTTATCCATCTGTTATTACCCTTTACCATTAGGAATAATCTCCTCTGAAAAATGCTTCTGAAGGTCTTTTAATAATTTAAGAAAATGACTGAGGGCTGAGGTTAGAAATCCAAGGTACAACATTATATCATTCATTTTACATCATAGGAGAAACTGCAAAACACATAGAATGCATTCCATATATTGATAATTTTTAAAGGTATTTGCAGGCTATTTATGTTTTCAACATAGATTAAATCAAATTACTGTGCCAGAGACAATCTGTTCTCTAAAAGCAAGTGACATAAAAATAGATCCGTGAAGAGACATTTTCTCCTGCTGCAACTTAACTAAGCAGCTGAGTACATCTTCAAGTTGTAATTTGAGTTTAATAGAATAAATTTGTTTTCCAAGACCCCTAATCCAGCAGTACCAATGGGTCAAATCCCTGCAACAGATATGAAAATCACAAACAGCTAATGCGTTCCTCATCCTGAACCAGTGGTTCTGAACCCTGGCAGCATATTAGAATCACCTGGGAAGGGGCTTTAGAATTCTTCAAACCCAAGTTGCAACAGAGCAATAAAATCAAAATCTCTGGAGTGAAACCAAGACAGCAATAGTGTTTGAAGTTCTTCATTTGATTACAGTATGTGGTCAAGCCCCCAAACCACTTCTTTAAACCAATACCTTTTGTTAAACTAGTTACAAATTATCTTTCAAATGAACATAAAATATATTCTACTGAGATGTTGAGTTAAAATTTCTGTGCAAATATAAAGTATTTAATTGTTTATTGAGGCACAACATGCATACAGAAATGCACACAGAAACATTCAAGTAAGTCTTGATGGATTATAACAGAAAATTAACTTTAACAACTGAGAATTAAAACTAGATTTACTAATGTCCAGAAAATAACTTACTCCCTCTCTCCCTTTACAAGGGTAATCAAGTTAACAGTATAGACAAATTTTGTCTATTTATGCAAGTTTTAATACAAATTTTTAAACATATAAAAATAAAATAGTATGGCAGATCTGTTACCCAGCTTCAACAACTACTAATCAGGTGCCATTTTTGCTTCTTTTATACCTTAACTGATTACTCACTTTCCACTCTATTTGTTTAAGTTTTTTCATGAGATAACATGTACATTTAAAGGCACAAATTTTAACTGTACATTTTTTATGAATAAATAAACCCATATAAACTTCATCACTTTTAAAAACAGAATACTTTCATTATCCTCAAAAAATTCACTTGTGTTTTTTCCCAGGCAATTTTATTCTCAATCAGACGCCATTTGTATTCACTTTTTTTCACCACAGATTTTTTGCCTGAAATAATACAATGCATAAAAACATAAAATAAATTTTATGTCTAGCTTTTCTCATATAGACTGTTTATGAGATTCATTCAGGGTGTATGCTTCATTAGCTTCCTGCTTTTTGTTCCTGTATTGTATTTTGTTTTATGAATGTTACACAATTAGTTTGTCCATTTTCTTATTGATATGTAGGTTGTTTCCTGCCTTGGGCTATTATGACTATCTTTTTACTACTTAATAAATTTTAAATCTACAAATTATAAATTTGACAATATAATGTTATAAATGTTAGTTTAAATAGTCACAGGTCTGTTTAAGAAATTGAGAGGAAAAGCTGTTGTTGAATATTTGAAGGCCGATAGGGACTATGAAAATACACTATTCTTTCAGGTTTAGCTGCAATTGTTGCATTTCTCCAGGAATCTTGCCTAAGGTAACGATTACTGTGGTATTCTAGTGTTGCTTTTCTATTTTGAATTATCCATCCATATTGATATGTATTCGGAATTCTGTATGATTTCCTTTCTTCCTGATGTATTTATTTAATCTATTTTATGTCAGTATAAACTAATAAATATTAATTTTATTCCATGGGGCATAATCCAGTGGGGCTACTGGTATTTTGTTGTTTATATTGTTCCAGGTTGGATCATTGGGAAGTCTTTCAGACTGGCTCCTTTTGATATGGCCCTGTCCATTTTATGAAGCACATTTTTCTTTGTGGTTTACAAGATAACCTAAGCTCAACTTGTATTTTCTAACTCTAACACTAAAATTATCAATTCCTACAGTTAACCCTGGTTCCTTTCAGTAAAGGACAGCATTTAGAAACCAAGGTCTGAGAACTAGTTGTGCTTACTAATGCTGGGTGTCACTGTTTCTGGGTCCACAACAGTTTGAAAATATATGGGCAAACAACCCCATATGTAAAAATATAAACACGAGTATGCACATTATCTATCTGTCAATCTGTCAGTCTCTCTTGATGGATAAATATATTGCAATAGACAAGAGTTCATCATCATATTTTAAACTTTAGCTCAGACCAGAAGATTAATTCTATAGTTTTCTTTTGTTTATTTTTAAGTTTTGTGAACTACAGTGAGAAACAGGTTCCACACATCTATAATATCTATGCTAGCATGCAAAATTGTTTCAGAATGACTAATTCAAATGCTCATTGGAGACATATATATATATATATATGAAATATCCATATATAGTAAACAACATTGTGTATATATTTATATATATACACACACACATATCCAACAAGGGTTTGAAAATATATACAACATGTATAGCTAAGTAGAATACAGCATTTGTGCAGTCTTACAGTATTCAATCCAAACATTGTTTTTCAAAGTGAGTTAGATCAGGATCTTTTATCCTTGCCCTCTATGATATCATTAGGTCATATATTTGTAGTACAGTGAGACTCATTTTTTCCTGTCTGCATTACACAGAGATTCCCCCAACATCCTGATTAGCTTTTGTTTTTTTAGTTTGCATTAAGTAAAACATACTCTTTGTGGTATACAGTTTATTGGTTTTTGACAACTGTCTAGACTAACATATCCACCTCCACAGCATTATACAGAACTGTCTGTTTTGTGCTGTCTCTTTGTAATCATTGCCTTTCCCCATCCCATTCTTTGGCAACCACTAATCATTTTTTACACTATAATTGTTTTGTAAAATGTTATAAAAGAGAATCATTTAATATAAACCTTGTAGGTCTGCATTCTTCATTTTGCAAAATGTGTTTAAGATTCATTCATGTTACAGTGAAAATCAAGTTTTTTTTTATTGAAAACCAAATTGTATTGTACAGATGCATCCGTTAAATATCTGTTCACATATTGAGAGACACAAGATGTATTTCTAGCTTTTTGCAAATATAAATACAGTGGCTATAAACATGAAGAAACAAGTTTTTTGTTTAAACATTAGTTTCCAATTTAGTAGAGTAAATGCCTAGGACTGATGTATCTGGGTCATATAATAAGTACAGGATTAACTCTATAACAAATGGTTAAAATGTTTCCCAAAGCTAACGTGCAATTTTGCATTTCTAGTTTGAAGCTCCAAATTGTCACAGGCAATTGGTGTTAACAATTTTATTTTGCATTTCTCCCATTCTCATAGGTGTGTGATATCTCATTGTGACTTGGTTTCATTTTCGAATGAGTTCTGCTGAAAATAGAATTTTGTGTTAATACTAGGTTTTCCTATCTGCACATGAAAAATGTGATTCAAATGTCATTTCTGTTGACTTTTTAATGACATGTCATTTTGCATTTGTATTACTTCCCGCTGTGTGTTCAGGAAAGTCTCAGGATACAAAATTAATGTGCAAAAATCACAAGCATTCTTATACACCAGTAACAGACAAACAGAGAGCCAAATCATGAAGGAACTTTCATTCACAATTGCTTCAAAGAGAATAAAATACCTAGGAATCCAACTTACAAGGGATGTAAAGGACCTCTTCAAGGAGAACTACAAACCACTGCTCAGTGAAATAAAAGAGGACACAAACAAATGGAAGAACATACCATGCTCATGGATAGGAAGAATCAATATCGTGAAAATGGCCATACTGCCCAAGGTAATTTATAGATTCAATGCCATCCCCATCAAGCTACCAATGAGTTTCTTCACAGAATTGGAAAAAACTGCTTTAAAGTTCATATGGAACCAAAAAAGAGCCTGCATCTCCAAGACAATCCTAAGTCAAAAGAACAAAGCTGGAGACATCACGCTACCTGACTTCAAACTATACTACAAGGCTACAGTAACCAAAACAGCAAGGTACTGGTACCAAAACAGAGATATAGACCAATGGAACAGAACAGAGTCCTCAGAAATAATACCACACATCTACAGCCATCTGATCTTTGACAAACCTGAGAGAAACAAGAAATGGGGAAAGGATTCCCTATTTAATAAATGGTGCTGGGAAAATCGGCTAGCCATAAGTAGAAAGCTGAAACTGGATCCTTTCCTTACTCCTTATACAAAAATTAATTCAAGATGGATTAGAGACTTAAATGTTAGACCTAATACCATAAAAACCCTAGAGGAAAACCTAGGTAGTACCATTCAGGACATAGGCATGGGCAAAGACTTCATGTCTAAAACACCAAAAGCAATGGCAGCAAAAGCCAAAATTGACAAATGGGATCTCATTAAACTAAAAAGCTTCTGCACAGCAAAAGAAACTACCATCAGAGTAAACAGGCAACCTACAGAATGGGAGAAAATTTTTGCAATCTACTCATCTGACAAAGGGTTAATATCCAGAAGCTACAAAGAACTCAAACAAATTTAGAAGAAAAAAACAAACAACCCCATCAAAAAGTGGGCAAAGGATATGAACAGACATTTCTCAAAAGAAGACATTCATACAGCCAACAGACACATGAAAAAATGCTCATCATCACTGGCCATCAGAGAAATGCAAATCAAAACCACAATGAGATACCATCTCACACCAGTTAGAATGGCGATCATTAAAAAGTCAGGAAACAACAGGTGCTGGAGAGGATGTGGAGAAATAGGAACACTTTTACACTGTTGGTGGGATTGTAAACTAGTTCAACCATTATGGAAAATAGTATGGCGATTCCTCAAGGATCTAGAACTAGATGTACCATATGACCCAGCCATCCCATTACTGGGTATATACCCAAAGGATTATAAATCATGCTGCTATAAAGACACATGCACACGTATGTTTATTGTGGCACTATTCACAATAGCAAAGACTTGGAATCAACCCAAATGTCCATCAGTGACAGACTGGATTAAGAAAATGTGGCACATATACACCATGGAATTCTACGCAGCCATAAGAAAGAATGAGTTCGTGTCCTTTTTAGGGACATGGATGCAGCTGGAAACCATCATTCTTAGCAAACTATCACAAGAACAGAAAACCAAACACCGCATATTCTCACTCATAGGTGGGAAGTGAACAATGAGATCACTTGGACTCGGGAAGGGAACATCACACACCGGGGCCTATCATGGGGAGGGGGAAAGGGGGAGGTAATGCATTGGGAGTTATACCTGATGTAAATGACGAGTTGATGGGTGCTGACGAGTTGATGGGTGCAGAACAGCAACATGGCACAAGTATACATATGTAACAAACATGCACGTTATGCACATGTACCCTAGAACTTAAAGCATAATAAAAAAAAAAAAAGAAAAGAAAGAAAACAGCTCCCAGTGTGATTAAGCATCATCTCTGGGCTCCTCAGCTGGCAAAATAATTAATGGAAACTGCCAAGCATCCAAATCCCCCATTTCTTGTGCCTGGTGAATGGATGCCTGGATTGTCCTTGTGCCATAATTTGTATTTCGGCCAGGTTGCAGCATTCCTTTACTATAATTAACAGGTGGACAAGCCTGGATCATTCCCTCACTGTAATTGGCTGTTGGGTGAGCCTGAAGCTTCCCTTTGCCATAATAATGGTGGGGCATGCAACATTGGGAGCGGCAAGCCACATCTCAGGCTCTTGTTCCAAAAATTAATAAGGCTGAGTGAGGCAGTGGTGGCCATTCCAGACCTTCCCCTAAAGGCACAATAGGTGGCCCTGTTTCTGCAGCAAGTGGAGCTGTTTCTTTCATAAGTTTTTGGAGGTTAGCATGTATAGCTTCCCATTTCTCCCCCCTTTTTAAGCTAGACTGTGATGGTTCACTTTGCTGATCATCAGACCAGACTCCTGATCATTAAACTTTTCTATGTCAACCTGAAACTGCTCCTCCCCCTCCTCAGTGTGAAAGGGCTCCAGTGCTATTTTAATTGCTGACCACACAGACCAAGTCAAGAAGGCAATATCGTGGCCCTCTTGTTGTGCTCGTTTTAAGTCTGATCCGACCTTGTCCCAATCTTTTACGTTCATGGTTCCATATTCTGGGAACCAAGGAGAATACTTTTCTATGAGGTGAAACAAAGATGTGACATTTTGGGTACTCACAATTACCCTAGCATGGCACAATAACTGCTACACCAGGCTTAAGTAATTAGCAAACTTACCTTCAGCCTGACCCATATTTTCCTGAGGTTACTCTGGAATTCTATGAGTGCCCTACTTACCCATAGAGTATGAAGTGGAAACATACTCAGGCGTCCTTCATCAGTCATGCTCCACTTTCCACTCTCTGGCATTTCTTCACTGGATTATTTGTAGAGATTATGGAGAGACCCACATTGGGTGTCAGATGTTGGGGAAACCAGCTCCACATCACCCAGTGGGTAACCCGAGTACAGCGGAGACAAAAGAGTTAGAAAGAGACAGAATAATTGTTTAAAATACGGGTCCAGGGGACTGGAGCATCGGAAGCTTGCTCATGGCCAAGAGCTCTTGGGCTCTGCCCAATTTATTGGTTTACAAGCCCTTTGTTCTTAGGGCAAATGGGAGGGGGAGGAAGGAATGAGGAAAAGGATTAATCAGTGAAGGGGAACTCATGAGTCATTTGATAAGATGTATAGCAGTAGCGGTTTCTGTGAATTTCCTTGAACAAAGTCGTGTGTCTAAAGGTTTCAGGAGGAGGCAAGATATTTGATTACACTCCACTGCTTCAAGGGAGTGTTATCTCCATGAGCAACCTGTGGAATGCCACTCAGTGGCTATGCTCTCTGGGCATAAAGACAGGAAGGCAATAAGGAGACTTCTTCTTAGAGGCCACCCACGGCTTCCCATGGGTGTCTCACACAGGGGAGACCAACTCAAATGGCACCCCAGAAACTCTCTTTCCCACATTTCCAACCTGATAAATCAAAAGAAAGCTTTAACACTGTAAGATAAATCCACACATTGCAAAGCAATTTCAGAGATAGCTTCTTTCTAAATTTTCCCTGGGGATGTTTGGATTTTCTGCATAGACTGTAATGGGCTGTAAAATATCCCTTCACAGATTCTCCAAAAAGATTGTTTCAAACTTGCTGCATCAAAAGAAATTTTTAATTCTATGAGATGAATCCAAACATCACAGCACAGTTTTACAGATAGCTTCTTTCTAGTTCTTACCTGGGGATATTTGGTTTTTCCACATAGGCCTGAATGGGCTCTCAAATGTCCCTGTGCAGATTCTCCAAAAAGCGTGTTTTTAACCTGCTGAATCAAAAGAAAGATTTAATGTTGTGAGATGAATAGACACATCACAAAGCAGCTTCACAGATAGCTTCTTTCTAGTTTTTACCTGAGGACATTCAGTTTTTCCCAATAGGCCTTAATGGGCTGCCAAATGTCCCTTCACAGATTCTCCAAAACAATGTGTCCAACCTGCCAAATAAAAGAAAGTTTTAACTCTGTGAGATGTACCCACACATCACAAAGCAGTTACGCCAATAGATTGTTTCTAGTTTTACCTCTGGAAATTCAGCATTTCCTCATGGGCCTCAATGGGCTCCCAAAAATCCCTTTGCAGATTCTCCAAAAAGGCTGCTTTCAACCTGTTGAATCAAAAGAAACATTTAATTCAGTAAGATGAATCTGCACATCACAAAGCAGTTTCAAAGAAATCTTTTTTTCTAGTTTTTACCTGGGGATATTGGATTTCTCCCTATATGCCTCAATAGGCTGCCAAATGTCCCTTTGCAAATTTTCCAAAAAGATTGTTTCCATCCTGTTGAATCAAATGAAACATTTAACTCTGTGAGAAGAATCAATAAACCACAAAGTAGTTTTACAGATAACATCTTTCTAGTTTTTACCTGGCAATATTTGGTTTTTCACATTGGCCTCAATGGGCTTCCAAATGTCCATTAACAGATTCTCCAAAAACAGTGTTTCAACCTGCTGAGTCAAAACAGAGGTTTATCTCTGTGAGATGAATCCACACATCAGAAAGCATTTCAGATAGCTTCTTTCCAGGTTTTATCTGGGAATATTTGGTTTTTCCCCATAGGCCTTAATGAGCTCCCAAATGTCCCTTAGTACAATCTCCCAAAAGAGGGTTTCCAACCTGCTGAATCAAAAGCAAGGTTTATCTCTATGAGATCAATCAACACATTCCAAAGCTGTTTCATGGTTAGCTTCTTTCTAGTTTTTACCTGGGGATATTTGGTTTTTCTTCATTGGCCTAAATGGGTTCCCAAAGTCCCTTCACACATTATCCAAAAAGCGTGTTTCCAACCTGCTGAATCAAAGGAAAGGTTTCACTCTGTGGGATGAGCCTGCACATCAAAAAGTAGTTGCACAGATACCTTTTCTCTAGTTTTTTTCCTGGGAATATTCAGTTATTCTTCATTGGCCTGAGTGGGCTCCCAAATGTCCCTTCGCATGTTCTCCAAAGAGTGTTTCCAACCAGCTGAATCAAAGGAAACGTTTAACTCTATGAGATAAATCCAAAAACTACAAAGCTGTTATGCAGACAACTTCTTTCTAGATTTTACCTGGGGATATTCAGGTTTTCATTTGGCCTCAATGTGTTCCCAAATGACATTTTGCAGATTCTCCAAAAAGCATGTTTCCAACCTGCTGAATCAAAGGAAACATTTACTCTGTAAAATGAATCCACACATCACAAAGCAGTCTCACAGATAGTTTTTTCTAGTTTTTACCTGCGAATATTTTTTTTTCCTGATGAGTCTCAATGGGCTCTGAAATACCCCTTCGTAGATACTCCAAAAATAGTGTTTCCAACCTGCTGAATTGAAATATGTTTACCTCTGAGAGATGAATCCACACATAACAAAACAGTTTCACATACAGCTTCTTTCCAATGTTTATCTGGGGATATTTGGTTTTACCCCCTGGGCCTCAATAGGCTTCCAAATATCTCTGTGTTTTCTACCAAAAGAGTGTTTCCAACCTGCTGAATGAAAAGGAAAGTCCAACTCTGTGAGATAAATCCAGGCATCACAAAACAGTTTCACAGATAGCTTCTTTCTAGTTTTTACCTGGGGATAAAAACCTGAGGCCCATGGGCCTCAATAAGGTCGAAAAAGTCCCTTCATAGATTCTCCAAAAAAAAGTGTTTCCAACCTCCCAAATCAAAAACAAGGTTTACCTCTGTGAGATGAATCCACTCATCACAAAGTATTTTTGCAGATAGATTCTTTCTAGTTTTTACCTGGTGATATTGGTTTTTATTTCCATGGGCCTCAATGGGTTCCCAAATATGCCTAGGCAGATACACCAAAAAGAATGTTTCCAACCTGCTGAATCAAAAGGAAGTTTTAACTCTGTAAGATGAATGCACACATCACAAAGCAGTTTCCCAGACAGTGTCTTTCTTGTTTTTACCTCAGGATATTCTCTTTTTCCCCATAGGCCCCAGTGGGCTCCCAAAAGTCCCTTCGCATATTCTTTGAAAAGAGAGGTTCCAACCTACTGAATCAAAAGAAAGGGTACTTCTGTGAGATGAATCCACAATCATAAAGCAGTTTCACAGATAACTTCTTTCTAGTTTTTACCTGGGGATATGTAACTTTTCCCCATAGGCCTCATTAGGCTACAGAATGTCCCTTCACAGATTCTCCAAAAAGAGTGTTTTCAACCTGCTGAATCAAAGAAAATGTTTAAGTCTCTGAAATGAATCCACACATCACAGAGCAGTTTCACGTACAGCTACTTTCTACTTTTTACCTGGGGATATTCAGTTTTTCACGATTGGCCTCAATCCACTCCCAAATGTCCCTTTGTAAATTTTTCCAACCTGCTGAATCAAAAGAAAAGGTTAATTCTATGAGAAGACTCCACACATCACAAAGCAGTTTAACAGATCGTGCCTTCCTAGTTTTTTCCTGGGGGTATTAAGTTTTTCCCCATAGGCCTCAATAAGATCCCAAATGTCCCCTCACAGATCCTCCAAAAAGAGAATTTCTAACCTGCTGAATCATGAGAAAGGTTTAACTCTGTGAGATGAGTCCACACATCACAAAGCAGTTTCATGGATAGGTACTTTCTAGTTTTTATGTGGGGGTGCTCTGTTTTTTTCCATAGGCTACTATGGGCTCCCAAATGTCCCTTCACGGATTCTCCAAAGTGTTTTCAACCTGCTGAATCAAAAGAAAGGTTTAACTCCATGAGATAAATCCACACATCACAAAGCAGTTTCACAGATAACTTCTTTCTAATTTTAACCTGAGAACATTCTGTTTTTCTTCGTAGGCTTCAATGCCTTCCCAAATGTCCCTTCACAGATTCTCAAAAAGAGCATTTTTAATCTGCTGTATCAAAAGCACGGTTTAACTCTGTGAGATTAATCCACACATCACAAAGCAATTTCACAGATACCTTCTTTCTAGTTCGTATCTGAGGATATTCAGTTTTTCCTTTTTGGGCTCATTGGGTTCTTAAATATATTTTCACAGATTGTCCAAAAAGAGTGTTTCCAACCTGCTGAATCAAAAGAACATTTTAACTCTGTGAGATGAATCCACACATCGAAAAACAGTTTCACAGATAGCTACATTCTAGTTTTTTTTCTGGAAATATTCTGTTTTTCCCAAAAGGTGTATATTGGCTTTCAAATGTCCTTTTGGAGATTCTACAAAAATTGTTTTTCCAATTTTCTGAAGCAAATGAAAAGTTTAAATCTGTTAGATGTATCCACACATAACAAAGCAATTTCATAGGTGGCTTTTTTCTAATATTTATCTTGGGATATTCAAATTTCCCCTTAGGCTTCAATGGGCTCCAATATGTCCCTTCACAGATTCTACAAAAGGAGTGTTTGCAACCTGCTGAATCAAAAGAAAGGTTTAGCTCTGTGAGATGAATCCACACATCACAAAGCAATTTCAAAGATGGCTTCTTCCTAGTATTTACCTGGGGATATTTTTTTCCCCATAGGCCTCAATGGGCTCCAAAATGTCCCTTTGCAGATTCTCAAAAAGTGTTTCCAACCTGCTGAAGCAAAAGTAAGGTTTAACTCTGTGAGGTAAATCCACACATAACAAAGCAGTTTCACAGATAACTTCTTTCTAGTTTTTATCAGGGGATATTCTGTTTTTCCCCATAGGCCTCAATATGCTCTGAAATGTCCCTTGGTAGATTCTATAAAAAAAGTTACTCCAACCTGCTGAATCAAAAGAAAGGTTTAACTCTGTGAGATGAATCCACACATTACAAAGCAGTTTCACAGACACCTCTTGTCTCTCTGGTGTTTTTCTTTCTTTCTTTTTTTTTTTTTGATGGAGTCTCACCCTGTTGCCCAGGCTGGAGTGCAGTGGCACAATCTTGGCTCACTGGAGTCTCCACCTCCCAAGCTCATGCCATTCTCCTGCCTCAGTCTCCTGAGTAGCTGAGACTACAGGCACCCACCACCACACCCATTTTTTTTTTTGTTTTTTGTTTTTTGTTTTTTAGTAGAGATGGGGTTTCACCATGTTACCCAGGATGGTCTTGATCTCCTGACCTTAAGATCTGCCTGCCTCAGCCTCCCAAAGTGCTGGGATTACAGGAGTGAGCCAGCGAGCCTGGCCTTCTGTCTGGTTTTTATCTGGGGATATTCAGTTTTTCCCCATAGGTCTCAACAGGCTCCCAAATGTCCTTTAAGACTTCCCCAAAAAGAGTGTTTCCAACCTACTGAAACAAAAGAAAAATATAGCTCTGTGAAATGAATGCATACATCACAAAACTGTTTCACAGATAGCTTTTTTCTAGTTTTTACCTGTGGATATTCAGTTTTTCCTGATGGGTCTCAACTGGATCCCAAATGTTCCTTTGCAGATTCTCAAAAAAGAGTGCTTCCAACCTGCTGAATCAAAAGAAAGGTTAAACTCTGTGAAATGAATTTACATATTACAAAGCAGTTTCACAGACAGCTTCTTTCTAGTTTTTATCAGAGGATATTTGGTTTCTGCCCATGGGTTTCAATGGGCTACAAAATGTCCCTTGGCAGATTCTCCAAAAAGAATGTTTCCAACCTGCTGAATAAAAAGCAAGGTTTAACTCTGTGAGATGAATCCACACATCACAAAGCAGTTTCACAGATATCATTTGGTTTTTCTCCATAGGCCTCAATGTCCTACAAATGTTCCATTGCACATCCTCAAAAAAAAGTTTCCAACCTGCTGAAGTAATAGAAAAGTTTACCTCCATGAGATGAATAAACACATCACAAAGCAGTTTCACAGACAGTTTCTTTCTAGTTTTTATCTGGGGATATTCAGTTTTTCTGCATGGACCTCAGTGGGCTCCCAAATGTCCTTGATGATTCTCCAAAATAGTGTGTCCAAATTTTTTAATCAAAAAAGTTTGACTCTTTGAGATGAATCCACAAATCACAAAGCAATTTAACAGATGGCTTCTTTCTAGTTTTCACCTCGTTATATTTGTTTTTTGTTTGTTTGTTTGTTTTTTGTTTGTTTTTTTTTTCCCCATAGGCCTCCATGGGCTTCCAAAAGTCCCTATTCAGATTCTCCAAAAAGAGTGTTTCCAACCTGCTGAAACAAAAGCAACGTTTAACTCTATGAGATGAATCCACACATCTCGAAACAGTTTCACAGATAGCTTCTTTCTAGTTTTTACCTGGGGATATTCAGTTTTATTCCATAGGCCTCTATGGGCTCCCAAATGTCCCATTGAAGATTCTACCAAAAAAGTGATTTTAACCTGTTGAATCAAAAGAAAGGTTTAACTCCATGAGATGAATCCACACATCACAAAGCAGTTTCATATACAACTTCTTTCCAATTTTTATCTGGGGATATTCAGTTTTCCCCAGGCTTCAATGGACTCCAAAGTGTCCCTTCACACATGCTCCAAAAAGAGTGTTTCTAACATGCTGAATCAAAAGAAACATTTAGCTCTGTCAGATGAATCCACAAATCATGAAGAAGTTTCACAGATATCTTCCTTCAAATTTTTATCTGGGATATTCAGTTTATCACCATTGGCCTCAATGGGCTCAAAAATGTGCCTTTGTGGATTCTTCAAAAAGAGTGTTTCCAACCTGCTGAATCAAAAGAAACTTTTAACTCTGTGAGAAGAATCCACATGAAAAAGCAGTTTCACAAACAATTTTTTCTAATTTTTACCCAGGGATGTTCAGTATATCCCCTTGACCACAATGGGCTCTCAAATGTCCCTTCACAGATTTTCCAAAAAGACTGTTTCCAATGTACTGAATTAAAAGAAAGGTTTAACTCTGTGAGGTGTACCCACACATCACAAAGCAATTTCACAGATAGATTCTTTCTACTTTTTATCTGGGGATAATCAGTTTTCCCCATGGACCTAAATGGGCTCCAAAATGTTCCTTCTATAATTCTTTAAAAGAATGTTTTCAACCTGCTGAATCAAAAGAAACTTTTAACTCTGTGATAGGAATAAACAAATCACAAAGCAGTTTCACTCATAGCTTCTTTCTAGTTTTTACCAGAAGATATTCATTTTTTCCCCATTGTACTAAATGGACTCTCAATTTTTTCTTGGCAGATTCTCCAAAAAAAGGGTTCCCAACCTGCCAAATCAAAACAAAGATTTAACTCTGTGAGATGAATCCACATATCACAAGGAAGTTTCACAGAGAGCTTCATTCTTGTTTATATCTGGGGATATTCATTTTGTACCCATGGGTCTCAACTGACTCCCAAATGTGCCTTCACACATTCTCAAAAAAAAGTGTTTCCAACCTGCTGAATAAAAAAAAACCAAAAAACAAAAAACAAAAAAAAAGTTTAACTCTGTGAGATGAATCCACACATCTGAAAGCAGTTTCACAGAAAGTCTTTCTAGTTTTAAACTGATAATATTCGGTTTTTCCCTATGGGCCTCAATGGGCTCCAAAACTTTCTTCGCAGATTCTCCAAAAAGAATGTTTCCATTCTGTTGAATTGAAAGAAAAGTTTAACTCTGTGACATGAATCCAGACATCACCAAGTAGTTTCACAGATAGCTTTTTGCTAATTTTTACCTTAGGTACTCAGTTTTTCCCCACTGCTGTTTTTTAATGGCCCTCAATGAACTTCCAAATGTTTCTTTGCAGATTCTCCAAAAAGAATGTTTCCATCCTGCTGAATCAAAAGAAAAGTTTAACTCTGTGAGATGAATCCACACATCACAAAGCAGTTTCACAGATAGATTTTTTCTTGTTTTTATCTAGGGATATTTTGTTTCTTTCTGTGGGCCTCAATTGGCTCCCAAAGTCCCTTTGCAGATTCTTCAAAAAGATTGTTTCCAATCTGCTGAACAAAAAGAACGGTTTAACTCTGTGAGTTGAATCCAGACATCACAAAGCAGTTTCACAAATAACTTCTTTCTAGTTTTTATCAGGGTTGATTTTACTTTTACTTATGGGGCTCAATGCACTTTCAAATTTCTCTTTGCAGATTCTCCAAAAAGAGAGTTTCCAACATGCTGAATCCAAAAAAAGTTTAACTCTCTGAGGTGAATCCACACATAACAAAGCAGTTTCACAGATAGCTTCTTTCTGATTTTTATCTGGAAATATTTGGTTTTTCCTCTTTGACCTCAAAAGGCTCCCAAATGTCCCTTTGCAGTTTCTTCAAAAAGAGTGTTTCCCACCTGCTGAATCAAAAGAGAGGTTTAACTCTGGATGATGAATCCACACATCACAAAGCAGTTTCACAAATAGTTTCTCTCTCGTTTTTATCTGGGAATATTCGGGGATTTTTTGTTTTTTTGTTTGTTTGTTTTTTCCCCATGGGCCTCAATAGGCTCCCAAATGTCCCTTCACAGATTCTCCAAAAAGTGTGTTTCCAACCTGCTGAATCAAAAGAAAGTTTTAACTCTGTGAAGTGAATCCACACATCACAAAGCAGTTTCACATATAGATTCTTTCTAATTTTTATATGGGGATATTCTGTTTTTCCCTATGAGCCTCAATGTGCTACCAAATGTCTCTTTGCAGATTCTCCAAAAACAGTGTCTTCCAACTGCTGAATCAAAAGAAATGTTTAACTTTGTGAGATAAATCCACATATCACAAAGCAGTTTCACAGATAGCTTCTTTCTAGTTTTTATATGGGGATATTCTTTTTTTTTTTTCCGTAGGCCTCAGTGGGTTCCCAAATGTCTCTTCACAGATTCTCCAAAAAGAGCATTTCAATCCTGTGGAATCAAGATAAAGGTTTAATTCTGTGACATGAATCCAGGCATCACAATGCAGTTTCACAGTTAGCTTCTTTCTATTTTTTACCGAGGGATACTCGGTTTTTCCCCATTGGCCTCAATAGGCCCCTAAATATCTTGTTGCAGATTCTCCAAAAAGAATCTTCCAAACATGCTAAATCAAAAGAAAAAATTAACTCTGTGAGATGAATCCATACATCACAAAACAGTTTCACACATAGATTCATTCTAGTGTTCACCTGGGGATATTCCAGTTATTCCTCATAGGCCTCAATGGGCCACCAAATGTCCCTTTGCAGATTCTCCAAAAAGAATTTTCAAAACCTGCTGAACCAAAAGACAGGTTTAACTCTTTGAGATGAATCTTCACATCACAAAGCACTTTCACAGATAGTTTCCTTCTAGTTTTTACCTGAAGATATTAGCTTTTTTCCCATGGGCCTCAATTAACTTCCAAATGTTTCTTTACAGGTTCTCCAAAAGGGGTGTTTCCAACCTGCTGAATCAAAAGAAAGGTTTAACTCTGTGAAATGAATCCATACATCACAAAACAGTTTCACAGGTAGCTTCTTTCTTGTTTTTATCTGGAGATATTCAGTTTTTCCCCACTGACCTCAATTGGCTCCCAATATCCCTTTGCATATTTTATAAAAAGAGTGTTTCCAACATGCTGAATAAAGGAAAGGTTTACCTCTGTGCAATGAATCCACACATCACAAAGCACTTTCACAGATAGCTTCTTTCTAGTTTTTATCTGGGGATATTCAGTTTTTCGCCATAGGCCTTAATGGCCTCCCAAATGTCTCTTTGCAGGTACTCCAACAAGAGTGTTTCCAACCTGCTGAAGCAAAAGAAAGGTTTAATCCTGTAAGATGAATCTACACCATCACAAGGCTGTTTCACAGATAGCTCCTTTCTAGCTTTTACCTGTAGATATTTTGTTTTTCCCCATGGGCCTCAATGGACTCCAAACTCTCTCTTGGCAGATTCTCCAAAAAGAGTGTTTCCAACAAGTTGCATCCAAAGAAAGGTGTAACTATGTGAGATGAATCCACACATCACAAAGCAGTTTCCTAGATAATTTCTTTTTGGTTTTTTCCTTAAGATACATGATTTTTCCCCATGTGCCTCAATGGGTTTCCAAATTGTTGCTTTGTAGATTCTCCAAAAAGAGCTCTTACAACCTGCTGAATCAAAATAAAGCTTCAAATTTATGAGATGAATGCAGAAATCATAGAGCAGTTTCACAGATTGCTTCTTTCTTATTTTTACCTGGGGATATTCAGTTTTTCCCCATGGACCTTAATTGGCTCCCAAATATCCCTTTGCACATTCTCTGAAAAGAGTGTTTCCAAACTGCTGAATCAAAAGAAACATTTAACCGTGTGAGATGACTCTACACATTTCAAAGCAGTTTTACAGATAGCTTCTTTCCAATTTTAACCTGATGATATTCGTTTATTACCCATAGGTTTCAATGGGTTCCCAAGTGTCCCTTTGCAGATTCTCCAATAAGAGTTTTTCCAACATACTGAATCAAAAGAAAGGTTTTACTCTGTTAAATGAATCCAAACATCACAAAGTAGTTTCACAGATAGATTCTTTCTAGTTTTTACCTGAAGATATTCGGTTTTTTTTTTCTCCATTGGCCTCAATTAACCTCCAAATGTTTCTTCACAGATTCTCTAAAAAGAGGGTTTCCAACCTGCTGATTCAAAAAAAAAAAACGTTTAGCATTGTGAGATGAATCCCCACATCACAAAGCAGTTTCATAGATATGTTCTTTCTAGTTTTTATATGGGGATATTCTGTTATTCCCCATGGGCCTCAATGAACTCCCAAATGTCCCTTTGCAGATTCTCCAAAAAGAGCATTTCCATCCTTCTGAATCAAAAGAAACATTTAACTCTGTGACATGAATGCAGACATCACAAAGCAGCTTCACAGCTAGCTTCTTTCTAATTTTTACCTAGGGATACTCTTGTTTTTCCCCATTGGCCTCAATGGGTTCCCAAAGGTCCCTTTGCAGATACTCCAAAAAGAGTGTTCCAAACCTGCTGAATCAAAAGAAAGAATTAACTCTGTGAGATGAATCCATACATCACAAAACTGTTTCACAGATAGATTCTTTCTAGTTTTCACCTGGGGATATTTGATTATTTTCCATAGGCCTCAATGGGCTCACAAATGTCCCTTTGCACATTCTCCAAAGAGTTTTTCCAACCTACTGAATCAAAGGAATGGTTTAACTCTAAGATGAATCCACACATCAGAAAGCAGATGCACAGATAGCTTCTTTCTAGGTTTTTCCTGAAGACATTCGGGTTTTTTCCATGGGCCTCAGTTAACTTCCTAATGTTTCTTTGCTGATTCTCCAAAAAGAGTGTTTCCAACTTGCTGAAACAAGAAAGATTTAACTCTGTGAAATGGATCCACACATCACATAGCAGTTTCACATAGCTCTTTATTGATTTTTATCTGGAAATATTCAGTTTTTCCCCATGTGCCTCAATGGGCTCTGAAATGTCCCTATGCATATTCTCCAAAAAGGGTGTTTCCAACCTGCTGAATCAAAAGAAACATTTATCTCTTTGAGATGAATTCACATATCTCAAAGCAGTTTCACAGTTAGTTTCTTTCTAGTTTTTATGGGGGGATATTTGGTTTTTCCCCATGGGCCTCAATGGGCTCCCCAGTGTCCTATCACACATTCTCAAAAAGAGTTTTTCCAACTTGCTGAATCAAAAGAAAGGTTCAACTCTGTGAGATGAATCCATGCATCACAAAGCAGTTTCACAGATAGCTTCTTTCTAGTTGTTATCTGTGGATATTCCATTTTTCCTCAGAGGCTACAAGGGGCTCCCAAATGTACCTTCACAGATTCTCCTAAAGGAATGTTTTCAACCTGCTGAATTAAAAGAAAGGTTTAACTCTGTGAGATGAATCCACACATCACAAAGTAGTTTCATGGATATCTTCTTTCCAGTTTTATCTGGGAATATCTGGATTTCACAATAGGCCTCATTGGCCTCCCAGAAGGCCTTTTGCACATCTCCAAAAAAGAGTTTTCAACTTTGTGAATCAAAAGAAAGGTTTATCTCTGTGAGATGAATCAACACTTCACAAAGCAATTTCACGGATAGCTTCTTTCTAGTTTTTATCTGGGGATATTCAGTTTTTCCCCATGGACCTAAATGGGCTCCCAAATGTCCCTTCACAGATTCTCCAAAACATGTGTTTCCAACCTGCTGAAGCAAAAGAAAGGTTTAATTCTGTGAGGCAAATCCACACATCACAAAACTGTTTCACAGATAGCTTCTTTCTAGTTTTTATCTGGGGATATTCAATTTTTCCACAAAGGTCACAATACGTTCCAAAATGTCCCTTCGTGGATTCTCAGAAAAGAGTGTTTGAAAACTGCTGAATCAAAAGAAAGTTTTAACTCTGTGGGATGAGTCCACACATCACAAAGCACTTTCACAGATAGTTTCTTTTTGGTTTTTATCTGGGGATATTCTGTTTTTCACCATAGAACTCGATAAGCTCCCAATTGTCCATTCACACAGTCTACAAGAAGAGTGTTTCCAACCTGCTGAATCAAAAGAAGGGTTTAACTCTGTAAGATGAATCCACATATCACAAAGCAGTTTCACAGTTAGCTTCTTTCTAGTTTTTACCTTAGGATATTTGGTTTTTCCTTATAGGCCTAAATGGGCTCCCAAATGTTTCTTCGCAGATTCTTGATGTTTACCTCTGTGACATGAATCCATGCATCACATAGCAATTTCACAAATAGCTGCTTTCCAGTTTTTATCTTGGGATATTCAGTTTTTCCTTAGAGTCCACAATGGTGTCCCAAATGTACCTTCACACATTCTCCAAAAATAGTGTTTTCAACATGCTGAATCTAAAGAAATATTTAACTCTGTGAGATGAATCAACACATCACAAAGCAGAATCACGGACAACTTCTTTCCAGTTTTTATCTAGGGATATTTTTTCCCCCTAGGTCTCCATGGCCTCCCAAATGTCCCTTCACTGATTCTCAAAAAGAGTGTTTCCAACCTGTTGAATCAAAAGAAAGGTTTAATTCTTAGAGATGAATCCAAACATACCAAAGCAGTTTCACAGACAGCTTACAGCTTATTTTTAGTTTTTACCTGGGGATGTTTGGTTTTTCTACACAGTCTTTAATCGTCTCAAAAAATGTCCGTTTGCAGATTCTACGAAAAGAGTGTTTCCAGCCAGCTGAATCGAAAGAGAGGTTTAACTCTGTGAGATGAATCCACACATCACAAAGCAGTTTCACAGATAACTTCTTTCTATATTTTTCCTGGGGATATTCTGTTTGCCCAAATGGGCCTAAATGGGCTCCCAATTTTCCTGTCACAAATTCTACAAAAATAGTGCTTGCAACCTACTGAATAGAAAGAAATCTTTAACTCTGTGAGATGGATGCACACTTCACAAAGAATTTTCACAGATACCTTTTTTCTAGTTTTTACATGCAGATATTCATTTTTTTCCCCCATGAGCCTCAATGGGCTCCCAAATACCCCATTGCAGATTCTCCAAAAGGAGTGATTCCAACTTGCTGAATCAAAAGAAAGGTTTAACTTTGTTAAGATGAATCCAAATACCACAAATCAGTTTCACAGATGGCTTCTTTCCAGTTTTTACCTGTAGATATTCACTTTTTCCCCATTGTCCTTAATGGGCTTCCTAATTTATTTTTTCAGATTCACCAAAAAGAGTGTTTCCAATCTGCTAAACCAAAGAAAGTTTTAATTCTGTGAGAGGAATCCACACATCACAAAGCAGTTTCACAGATAGCTTCTTTCTAGTTATTCCCTGAGGATATTCAGTTTTTCCCTATAGGCCTCAATTGGCTCCCAAATGTCCTTTCGCACATTCTCCAAAAACAGTGTTTCTATGGGAAAGAGAGTCTCTGGAGTGCCTGATGAGTTGGTCTCCCCTGTGTGAGAGGCCATGGATGGCCTCTGAGGGGAAAAGTTTCCTTATTGCCTTCATGTCTTTATGCCCAGAAAGCATAACCACTCCACAGCATTCCACAGGTTGCTCAGGGAGATAACACTCCCTTGAAGCAGTGGAGTACAATCAAACATCTTGGCTCCTCCTGAAAACACTCCCACCCATTTCAGTCCTGATAAGTTAAAGATCTTAAGTAGTTTAGACACACGCCTTTGCTCAAGGAAATGCAACCACCACTGCTATGCATCTTATTGAATGATTCAGGAGTTCTCCTTTGCTGATAAATCCTTTTCCTCATCCCTTCCTATGCCTCCCATCTGCTCTAAGAACAAAGAGCTTGTAAACCAATAAAATAGGTGGATAAATTAGGTGGAGCAAGCCTCCAACACTCCAGTCCCCTGGACCTGCCTTTTAAACACTTATTCTGTCTCTTTCTAACTCCTTTGTCTCCACTGGACTTGGGGTACCCACTAGGTGGTGTGGGGCTGGTTTCCCCAACATCTTTTGCCCAACATGGGGCTCCCCATAATCTCTACAAATATTCCGGTGAAGAAATGCCAGAGTGTGGAAAGTGGAGCACAACTGACAAAGGACGCCCGAGTATGTTTTCACTTCAAGCTCTATGGGTATGTAGGGTGCTCGGAGAATTTCAGGGTAACCTTGGGAAAATATGGGTCAGGCTGAGAGTAAGTTTGTGAATTACGTAAGCCTGGTGTGATAGTTATTGTGCCACGGTGGGGTAATTGTGAGTACCCCAAATCTCACATTTTTGTTCTATCTTGTAGAAAAGTATTCTCTTTGGTTCCCAAAATATGGAACTTTGAATGTAAAAGATTGGGACAAGGTCAGATCAGACCTAAAATGAGTGCAACAAGAGGACCACGACATTCCCTTCTCTGTTGGTCTGTTTGTCGGCAATTAAATCAGCACTGGAGCCCTTCCACACTTAGGAGGAGGAGGAGAAGTTTCAGGATGACTTGGAAAAGTTTAATAATCAGAAGTCTGATAATCAGGAAAGTGAACCATCACAGTCTAGTTTTAAGACAGGGGAGAAACAGGAAGGTATACATGCTAACCTCCAAAAATGTATGAAAGAAACCATTCCACGTACTGCGCCTTTATGGAAGGTCCAGAATGGCCACCACTACCTCAGCCTTATGCATTTTTGGAACGGGAGCCTGAGTCGCGGCTTGCCACTCCCATTGTTGCACGCCCACCATTAACTATGGTGAAGGGAAGCTTCAGGCTCGCCCAACAGCCAATTGCAGTGAGAGAATGATTCAGGCTTGTCAGCCTGTTAATTATGGTAGAGGAAGACTGTGAGCTGGCCCAAATACAATTTATGGTGCAGGGACAATCCAGGCATCTATTCACCAGGCACGAGAAATCAGGGATTTGGATGCTTACCAGTTTCCATTAATTATTTTGTCAGCTGAGGAGCCCAGAGAACATGTTCAAGCATGCTGGGAGCCATTTCTTTTTAAAATATTAAAAGACTTAAAGCAAGAAATTCGACAATATGGGCCAGATTCTCCTTATGTTCATTCCTTGTTACAATCTGTGGCTTATAACAGGCATTTAATACCTATGGATTGGGAGGCACTAGCCTGATCCACCCTGTCCCCTTCTGAGCGTTTGCAATTTAAAACCTGGTGGACAGATGAAGCAACAAATCAGATACACAGAAATGCTCAAACACAACCTCCCATTAATATAACATCTGATCAATTGCTTGGAATCGGACAGGCATGGGGTACTTGAAATCAACAGATGGTAATGGCTGATGAGGCTGTTGATCAGCTCAGAACTATATGCCTAAGATCCTGGGGAAAAATTCATGACCCTGGTATTAGTTATCCTTTTAATTCAGTTCAACAGGGTCCAAGGGAGACTTATCCAGATTTTATAAACCATTTGCAAGATGTGGCTCAAAAGGCTATTTCAGATTCTCATGCCAGAAAAGTGGTTGTTCAGCCTCTTGCTTATGAAAATACGAAAACAGAATGTCAGGCAGCAATCAGACCTATTAAGGGAAAGGTAGATCTAAATGAGGAAAAAACGTTAAGTGTATACATTAAAGCCTGTGATGGTATTGGGGGGCACTTATATAGGGCCAGCCTCCTTGCTCAGGCAATGACTGGACTAAGGGTATCAGAAAATGTATGAGTGTTCCCTGGATATTGATATAATTGTGGACAGATAGACAATTCAGGATGGGACGTCCCTGACTCTAAACAGTGTTCCCAGCTCAGTTTATCCCTATAAAAATGTACAAGAATTGTCCCCCTCCACAGCTAAAAGCGGGGCCATAGATTTATGCAGTACTGAAGCCATATCCCTCCTTCCTGGGAAGCCTCCTAGGAAGGTCCCAACGGGAGTGTACAGCCTATTGCCAAACGGCACGTTCGGACTTATACTGGGAAGGTCCAGCTTAAACTTAAAGGGGATTCAAGTACATACTGGAGTAGTGGACTCTGATTGTCAGGGAGAAATTAAAACTGTTTTCTCCTCCGCAGTTCCCTGGAGTGCTAATCCAGGTGACAGAATAGCTCAAATGTTGCTTTTACCATATGTTAAGTTAGGAGAAAGCACAGAAAAAAGAACAGGAGGATTTGAAAGCACAAATTCAGCAGAAAAAGGTTGCCTATTGGGTAAATCAAGTCTCTGACAATAGATCTATTTGTATGGTCACTATTCAAGGAAAACAATTTGAGGGTCTGGTCGACACAGAAGCAGATGTGTCAATCATAGCTCTTTATCAATGGACAAAAAAACGGACAAAACAAAAGGCCCCAGTGGGTCTTGTTGGGGTCGAGGTTTTGCTTGTATCTCACCAGGAGATAATCAGCTTCCTGTCTGGGTACCCACAAAACATCTTTTTTTTTCCTTCTTCTGTTTTGCTTCCTGTTCTTTTTTTTTTTTTTTTTATTGCACTTTAAGTTCTAGGGTACATGTGCACAAGATGCAGGTTTGTTACGTATGTATACATGTGCGATGATGGTGTGCTGCACCCATTAACTCGTCATTTACATTAGGTTTATCTCCTAATACTGTCCTTTCCCCCTCCCCCAACCCCACAACAGGCCCTGGTGTGTGGTGTTCCCCATCCTGTGTCCAAGTGTTCTCATTGTTCAATTCCCACCTAAGAGTGAGAACATGCAGTGTTTGGTTTTCTGTCCTTGCCATAGTGTGTTCAGAATGATGGCTTCCATCTTCACCCATGTCCCTACAAAGGACATGAATTCATCCTTTTTTCTGGCCTCATAATATTCCATGGTGTATATGTGCCACATTTTCTTAATCCAGTCTATCATTGATGGACATTTGGGTTGGTTCCAAGTCTTTGCTATTGTGAATAGTGCCTCAATAAACATACATGTGCTTGTGTCTTTATAGTAGCATTATTTATAATCCTTTGGGTATATACTCAGTAATGGGATGGCTGGGTCATATGGTATTTCTAGTTCTAGATCCTTGAGGAATTGCCACGCTGTCTTCCACAATGGTTGAACTAGTTTACAGTCCCACCAACAGTGTAAATGTGTTCCTGTTTCTCCACATCCTCTCCAGCACCTGTTGTTTCCTGACTTTTTAATGATCTCCATTCTAACTGGTGGGAGATGGTCTCATTGTGGTTTTGATTTGCATTTCTCTGATGGCCAGTGATGATGAGCATTTTTTCACGTGTCTGTTGGCTGCATAAATGTCTTCTTTTAAGAAGTGTCTGTTCATATTTTTTGCCCACTTTTTGATGGGTTGTTTGATATTTTTCTTGTACATTTGTTTAAGTTCTTTGTAGATTCTGTATATTAGCCCTTTGCCAAATGGGTAGTTTGTAAAAATTTTCTCCCATTCTATAGGTTGCCTCTTCACTCTGATGGTAGTTTCTTTTGCTGTGCAGAAGTTCTGTAGTTTAATTAGATCCCATTTGTCAATTTTGGATTTGCTGCCATTGCTTTTGGTGTTTTAGTCATGAAGTATCTGCCCATGCCTATGTCCTGAATGGTATTGCCTAGGTTTTCTTCTAGGGTTTTTATGGTTTTAAGTCTAACATTTAAGTCTCTAATCCGTCCTGAATTAATTTTTGTACAAGGTGTAAGGAAGGGATCCAGTTTCAGCTTTCTACATATGGCTATCCAGTTTTCTCAGCACCATTTTTAAAATAGGGAATACGTTCCCCATTTCTTGTTTTTGTCTGGCTTGTCAAAGATCAGATGGTTGTAGATGTGTGGTATTATTTCTGAGGGCTCTGTTCTGTTCCATTGGTCTATAACTCTGTTTTGGTACCAGTACCATGCTGTTTTGGTTACTGTAGCCTTGTAGCCTTATAGTATAGTATAGTTTGAAGTCAGGTAGCATGATGCCTCCAGCTTTGTTCTTTTGGCTTAGGATTGTCTTGGAAATACGGGCTCTTTTTTGGTTCCATATGAACTTTAAAGTAGTTTTTTCCAATTCTGTGAAGAAAGTCATTGGTAGCTTGATGGGGATGGCATTGAATCTATAAATTACCTCGGGGAGTATGGCCATTTTCATGATATTGATTCTTCCTACCCATGAGCATGGATGTCACAGCTTCTGGCTAAGAAAGGGAATTCCCTGACCCCTTGCACTTCCTGGGTGAGGCATTGCCTGGCCCTGCTTCGGCTCACACTCCATGGGCTGCATCCACTGTCCAATAAGCCCCAGTGAGATTAACCCAATACCTCAGTGGGAAATGCATAAATCACCCATTTTTTGCATCACTCAAGCTGGGAGCTATAGACTGGAGCTCTTCCTATTTGGCCATCTTGGAACCTCCTCTGCTTGATTCTAGTTTTTACCTGTACGTATTTGTTTTCTCCCCATGGCCTCAATGGGCTCCAAATTGTCCCTTCAAGGATTCTCTAAAAAGAGTGTTTAAAACCTGCTGAATCAAAAGAAAGCTTTAACTCTGTGAGATGAATCCACACGTCACAAAGCAGTTTTACATATAGCTTCTTTCTTGTTTTTATCTGGGGATATCCAGTTTTTCCTTACGGGGCTCAAAGGACATTCAAGTCTCCCTTTGCACATTCTCCAAAAGGAGTGTTTCCAATGTGCTGAGTGAAAAGAAAGGTTTAACTCCATAATATAAATGTGCACATCACAAAGTAGTTTCACAGAAAGCTTCTTCAATTTTTTTAAAAGAGATATTCAGTTTTTCCCCATGTGTCTCAATGGGCTTCAAAATGTCCCCTCACTGATTCTTTTATAAGAGTGTTTTCACCCACCCTGCTGAATCAAAAGAAACATTTAACTCCGTGAGATGAATTTTCACATCACAAAGCAGTTTCATAGATAGTTTCTTTTTAGTTTTTACCTGGGGATATTTAGTTTCCCCCCCCATGCATCTCAACAGGCTCCCAAATGTTTCTTGGCAGATCCTCCAACAAGAGTGTTTCCAACCTGCTGAATCAAAGGAAATATTCAACTCTGTGAGATGAATCCACACATCAGAAAGCAGTTTCACAGATAGCTTCTTTCTAGTTTTTATCTGGAGATGTTCAGTTTTTCTCCATGGACCTCTATAGGCTCCCAAATGTCCATTGGCAGATTCTTCAAAAAAAGTTTTTCCAACCTTCTGAATAAAAAGAAACGTTTAATTCTTTCAGATGAATCCACACATCACAAAGCAATTTCACAGGTAGCTTCTTTTTAGTTTTTTTCTGAAGATATTCAGTTTTTTTTTTTTTTTGCATGGGCCTAAATGACCTCCCAAATGTCCCTTTGCAGATTCTCCAAAAAGAGTGTTTCCAACCTGCTGAATCAAAAGAAAGTTCAATCTCTGTGAGATGAATCCACACATCACAAATAAGTTTCACAGATACATTGTTTCTGGTTTTTACCTTAAGATATTTGGTTTTCTTTCATGGGCCTCAATGGGGTCTCAAATGTCTGTAGGCAGATTCCCCAAAAAGAGTGTTTCCAACCTGCTGAATTAAAAGAAAGGTTTAACTCTGAGAGATGAATTCACACATCACAAAGCAGTTTTACACATAGCTTCTTTCCAGTTTTAACCTGAGGACATTCAGGCCTAAATGGCTTCAATCGGCTCCCAAATGTCCCTTTACAGATTCTCCAAAAAGAGAGTTTGCATATTACTGAATCAAAGGGAAGGTTTAACTCTGTGACATGAATCCACCCATCACAAAGCTGTTTCACAGATAGCTTCTTTCTACTTTTTATGTAGGAATATGCTGTTTTTCCACATTGGCCTTAATGGGCTCCCAAATATCCCATTGCAGATTCTTCAAAAAGAATCCCTCCAACCTGCTGAATCAAAAGAAAGGTTTAATGCTGTGAGATAAATCCACACTTCACAAAGCAGTTTCACAGAGAGCTTCTTTCTTGTTTTCATCTGGGGATATTCAGTTTTTCACCATGAACCTCATTGGGCTATGAAATGTTCATTCACAGATTTTTTAAAAAAAGTTTTTCCAACCTTCTGAACGAAAAGAAAGATTTAACTTTATGAGATTAATCCACACATCAAAATAAATAAATAAATAAATAAAATGAAAAGTAAAAATATAAAAACTGTTTTACACATACCTTCTTTCTAATTTTTAACTAGGGATATTCTGGTTTTCCCCATGAGCATCAATGGGCTCTCAAATGTCCCTTCACAGATTCCCTAAAAAAGTGTTTCCAACTTGCTGACTCAAAAGAAAGGTTAAATTCTGTGAGATGAATCCCCAAATTACAAAGAAGTTTCACAGATAGATTCTTTATAGTTTTTACCTGGGGATATTTGGTTTTTCCCTGTGGACCTCAAATGGTCACCCAAATGTTCCTTCACAGATTCTCCAAAGTGTTCTAGCTTCTTTCTGGTTTTTATCTAGGGATATTTGGTTTTTCTCCATGGGCCTCAATGGGCTCTCTTATGTCCCTTCGCATATTCTCCAAAAAGAATGTTTCCTACCTACTCAATAAAAAGAAAGCTTTCACTCTGTGAGATAAATCCACACATCACAAAGCAGTTTTACAGATAGCTTATTTCTTTTTTCTTTCTTTCTTTCTTTCTTTCTTTTTTTTTTTTTTTTTTTTAGAAGATAGAGTCTCACTCTGTTGCCCAGGCTGGAGTGCAGTGGCATGATCTCAGCTCACTGCAAGCTTTGCCTCCCAGGTTCACTCTATTCTCCTGCCTCAGCTTCCCAAGTAGCTGGGACTACAGGTGCATGCCACCATGCCAGGCTATTTTTTTTTCTTTTTTTTTTGTATTTTTAGTAGAGACAGGTTTCACCATGTTAGCCAGGATGGTCTCGATCTCCTGACCTTGTGATACACCTGCCTCAGCCTCACAAAGTGCTGGGATTACAGGCATGATCCCCCATGCCTGGCCAGATAGCTTATTTCTAGTTTTATTCTGGGGATATTTGGTTATTCACCATGGGCCTCAATGGGCTTCCAAATGTTTTTTCACTGATTCTTCTAAAAGTGTGTTTTCAACCTCCTGAATCAAAAGAGACGTTTAGTCCTGTGAGATGAATCAACACATACAAAGCAGTTTCACAAATAGCTTCTTTTTGTTTTTACCTGGGGATGTTTGGTTTTTCCCCATGGGCCTCAATGGGCTTCCAAATGTTTCTTGGCAGATTCTCCAACAAGAATGATTTCAACCTGCTGAATCAAAAGAATGGCTGGACTCTAAGATGAATCCACACATCACAAAACAGTTTCACGAATAGTTTCTTTCTTGTTTTTACCTGGGGACATTCAGTTTTTCCCAATGGGTTTCAATGGGCTCCCAGATGTCCCTTCACAGATTCTCCAAAAAGATTGTTTCCAACCTGTTGAACTGAAAAAAAGTTTTAACTCTGGGAGACAAATCCACACATCACAGAACAGATTCACAGAGAGCTTCTTTCTAGCTTTTACCTGTTTAGGCCCCATGGGCCTAAACAGACTCCTAAATGTCTTTTTGCAGATTCTTTAAAAAGAGTGTTTCCATCCTAAAGAATCACAAGAATCATTTAACTCTGTGAGATGAATCCACACATCCCACAGCAGTTTTACAGATAGCCTATTTCCAGTTTTAACTTGAGGATATTCAGTTTTTTCCTATGGGCCTTATTGGGCTCCCAAATGTCCCTTTGCTGATTCTGCAAAAATAACATTTCCGTCCTGCTGAACCAAAGGTTTAACTCTGTGACATGAATCCACACATTGCAAACCACTTTCACAGATAGATTTTTTCTAGTTTTTACTGGGGATAATTGGTTTTTCCCCATGTGCCTCAATGGGCTCCCAAATGTCCCTTCACAGATTCTTCAAAAAGACGGCTTCCAACCTGTTGAATAAAAGAATAGTTTAACTCTGTGAGATGTGAGATGAATCTACACATCGCATATGGCTTCTTTCAACTTTTTATCTGGATATATTCTATTTTTCCCTATAAGCGTCAATGGGCTTTCAAATGTCTCTGCAGATTATCCAAAAAGATTGTTTCCATCCTGCTAAATCAAAAGAAATGTTTGACTCAGTGAGTTGAATCTACACATGATAAAGCAGTTTCACAGATAGCTTCTTATTGATTTTTATCTGAAAATGTTCACTTTTTCTCCATGGGTCTCAATGGGCTGGAATTACCAGGGTGCAGATTCTACCAAAAAAGAGTGCATCCAACCTGCTGAATCAAAAGAAAGATTTAACTCTGTGCAATGAATCCTCACATCACAAAGCAGTTTCACAGATACCTTCTTTCTGGTTTTTATCTGGAGATATACTTTCATTACCTATGGGTCACAAATGGCTCCCAAATGTCCCTTCGCAGATTCTCCAAAAAGAGTGTTTCTATCCTGCTGAATGAAAAGAAAGGTTTAACTCTGTGAGATGAATCCACACATCACAAAGCAGTTTCACAGATAGCTTCTTTCCAGTTTTTACTTGAAGATATTTTTTTTCATGGACTACAATGAACTTTCAAATGTTTTTTGAGGAGTCTCCAAAAAGAGTGTTGTCAACCTGCTGAAACAAGAGGAAAGTTAAACTCTGTGAGATGAATCCACCCATCTCAAAGTAGTTTGACAGAGAGCTTCTTTCTTGTTTTCTCCTGGGGCTATTCGGTTGTTCCCCATAGGCCTTACTGGGCGCACCAAATGTCCCTTTGCAGATACTCCAAAAAGAGTGTCTCCATACTGCTGTATCTAAAGAAACATTTAACTCTGTGAGATGAATCTACACGTTATAAAGAGGTTTTGCAAATAGCTTCCTTCTGATTTTTATCTGAAAATATTCCGTTTTTCCTCTTTAGTGTCAATGGGCTCCAAATGTGCCTTTGCAGAGTCTCCAAAAAGAGTGTTTCCAACCTGCTGAATCAAAAGGAAGTTTTAACTCTGTGAGCTGGATCCACACATCACAAAGCAGTTTCACAGATGGCATCTTTCTGATTTTTATAAGGAAAAATTCAGTTTTTTCAAATGGGTCTCAGTGGGCTCCAAAATGTCCCTTTGCAAATCCTCCAAAAAGAGTGGTTCCAACCTGCTGAATAAAAAGAAAGTTTTTTCTCTGTGAGATGAATCCACACATCCCAGAGGAGTTTCACAGATAGCTTCTTTCTAGTTTTTGCCTTGGGATATTCCGTTTTCCTTCATGGGCCTTAATTGACTCAAAAATGTCCCTAGACAGATCCTCAAAAAAGAGTGTTTCTAATCTGCTGAACCAAAAGAAAGGTTTAACTCTGTGAGACGAATCCACACATCACAAAGCAGTTTCACAGATAGCTTGTTTCTAGTTTTTACCTGGTGATATTCATTTTTTTCCCCATGGGCCTAAACGTTATACAAAATGGCCTTCCACGGAGTCTCCAAAAAAAGCTTTTCCAACTTCCTGAAGAAAAAGAAAGGTTTAACTCTGTGAGATGATCCACACATCACAAAGTAGTTTCACACATAGCTTCTTTCTAGTTTTCACCTGGGGATAGTCTTTTTTTTTTTTTTTCCCATGGGCCTCAATGAACTCCCAAATATGCCTTGACAGATTTTCCAAAAACAGTGTTCACATCTTGCTGATTCAAAAGAAAGGTTTAGCTCTGTGAGATGAATCCACACATCACAAAGCAGTTTCACAGATATATTCTAATTTTTACTGTGAAATATTCGTTTTTTTCCAGGGGCTTCAATGGGCTCTCAAATGTACCATGGCAGATTGTGCAAAAAGAATGCTTCCAACCTGCTAGATCAAAAGAAAGGATTAACTCTGTGAGATGAATCCTGACATTACAAAGCTGTTTCAAAGATAGGTTCTTTCTAGTTTTTATCTGGGGATATTCATTTTTTCCCACTGGGCCTCAAAGGTCTCCCAAATGTCCCTCTGCAGATTCTTCAAAAAGAGTGTTTCCAACATGCTGACTCAAAGAAAAGTGTAACTCTTTGAGATGAATTTACAAATCACTGAACAGTTTCACAAATAGCTTCTTCACAGTTTTCCCCTGCAGATATTCAGTTTTTCTCCATGGGTTTCCACGGGCTCCCTAATGTCTTTTCGCAGAAACTGGAAAAAGAGTGTTTCCAACCTGCTGACTCAAAAGAAAGCTTTAACCCTTTGAGAAGAATCCACACATCACAAAGCCATTTTATAGATAGTGTCTATCTAGTTTTTATCTGTGGATATTCAGTTTTTTCCCCATGGGCCTCAATGGGCTCCCAATGTCCCTTTGCAGATTCTCCAAAAAGAGCGATTCCAACTGGCTGAATCAAAAGAAAAATTTAACACAATGACATGAATTTATACATCACAAACAGTTGCACAGGTATCATCTTTAGTTTTTATCTGGCAAAACTCAGTTTTTTCACATGTGCCTCAATGTCCTCCCAAAAGTCCCTTCACAGGTTCTCCAAAAAGAGTGTTTCCAATCTGCTGATTCAAAAAAAAAAAGTTTAATTCGGTGAGAAGAATCCACACATAGTGGAGTAATTTCACAGATAGCTTCTTTCCAGTTTTTACCTGAGGATATTCAGTTTTCCTTCATGGGCCTCAGTGGGCTCCCAAATGTCCCTAGGCAGATTCTCCAAATAGAGTTTTTCCAACCATTCATCTCAAAAGAACAGTTTAACTTTGTGAGATGAATCAACTAATAACAAACCAGTTTCACAGATAGCTTCTTTCTAGCTTTACCTGGGGATATTCATTATTTCCGCATGTACCTCAATGTTATTCATAATGGCCTTTCATGGACTCTCCAAAAAGAAAGTGTTTCCACCCTCATAAATCAAAACAAAGGTTTAGCCCAGTGAGATGAATTCACACATCAAAAAGCAGTTTTAGAGATAGCTTCTTTCTAGTTTTTACCGGGGGATATTCAGTTTTTGCACATGGGCCTCAATGGACTCCCAAATATGGCTTGACAGATTCTCCAAAAAGAGTGTATCCAACCTGCTGAATCAAAAGAAACGTTTAACTCTGTGAGCTGAATCCATACATCACAAAGCAGTTTCACAGGTAGCTTCTTTCTAGTTGTTACCGTGGGATATTCTGTTTTTCCTTATGGACCTCAATGGAATCCCAAGTTTCACTTCACAGATTCTCCAAAAAGGGTGTATCCAACCTGCTGAATCAAAAGAAAAATTTAACATTGTGACATGAATCCACACATCACAAAGTAGTTTCACAGTCGGCATCTTTCTTGTTTTTATCGAAATAGTTTTTTCTCATGGGTCTCAATGGGCTCCCAAATGTCCCTTGGCGGATTCTCCAAAAATGGTGTTTCTAACCTGCTGAATCAAAAGAAAGATTTAACTCTGTGAAATAAATCCATACATCACAAAGCAGTTTCACAGATAGCTTCTTTCTAGTTTTCACCTTGGGATATTTGGTTTTCCATCATGGGCCTCAATGGGCTCCCAAATGTCCCTAGGCAGATTCTCCAAATAGAGTTTTTCCAACATCTGAATAAAAACAAAAAAAAGGGTTTAACTTTGTGAGATGAATCCACACATCACAAAGCAGTTTCATAGATATCTTCTTTCTAGTTTTTACCTGGGGATGTTCATTGTTCCCCATGGGCCTCAATGTTACCCAAAATGGCCTTTCACAGATTCTCCAATAAAAGTGTTTTCAACCTTGTGAATAAAAAGAAAGGTTTAACGATGTGAGATGAATCCACACATCACAAAGCAGTTTCACATATATGTTCTTTCTAGCTTTTATCTGGAGATATTTGTTTATTTTTCCATGGGCCTCAGTGGACTCCCAAATTTGCATTGGCAGATTCTCCTAAAGAGTGTTTCCAACCTGCTGAATCAAAAGTAAGGCTTAACTCTGTGAGATGAATCCACACATCACAAAGCAATTTCACAGATGGCTTCTTTCTGGTTGTCACTGTGGGATATTCTGTTTTGCCCAATAGGCCTCCCTGGGCTCCCAAATGTCCCTTCGCAGATGCTCCAAAAAGAGTGCTTCCAATCTGCTGAATCAAAGAAAGTTTAACTTTGTGAGATGAATTTACATATCACAAGGCAGTTTCACAGGCAGCTTGTTTCTTGTTTTTACCTAAAGATATTCAGTTTCTCCCCATGAGCCTAAATGTGCTTCCAAATGTCCTTTTGCAGATTCTCCTAAATAAGGGTTTTCAACCTGCTGAGTCAAAAGAAACGTTTAACTCTGTAAGATGAATCTAAACATTACACAGCAGTTTCACAGAAAGTTTCTTTCCAGTTTTTATCTGAGGATATTCAGTTTTCCTTCATGGGCCTTAATGAGCTCCCAAATGTCACTTCATAGATTCTCCAAAACAGGGTTTCCAACCTGCTAAATCAAAAGAAAGGTTTAACTCTGTGAGATGAATCCACCATCACAAAGCCAAAACAGTTTTACAGATTGCTTCTTTCTAGTTTTTATCTTGGGAAATTCTGTTTTTCCCCATGGGCCTCAAAGGGCTCTCTAATGTCCATTGGCAAATACTCCAAAAACATTGTTTCCAACCTGCTGAATCAAAAGAAAGGCTTAACTCTGTGAGATGAATCCATACATCACAAAGCAGTTTCACAGACAGCTTCTTCCTAGTTTTCATTTACAAATATTCAGTATTTTTTCATGGGCCTCCATGGACTCCCAAATGTCCCTTTGCAGATTCTCCAAAAAGAGTCTTTACAACCTCCTGAATCATAAAAAAGGTTTTACTCGGTGAGATGAACTCAGACATCACAATGCAGTTTCTTTCTAGCTTTTGTCTTGGGAATTCCAATTTTTTCCCCATGGGCCTAAATCAGCTTCCAAATGTCCCTTTGAAAATTCTTTAAAAAGAGGGTTTCCAACTTTCTGAATCAAAAGAAAGGTTTAACTTAGTGAGATGAATCCACATATCACAAAGCAGATTCACAGGTAGCTTCTTTCTATTTTTTATCTGGGGATATTAGTTTTTTTCCCATGGGCTCCAATGGGCTCCCAAATGTCCCTTCACAGATTCTCCAAAAAGATTGTTTCCAACCTTCTGAATCAAAAGAAAGGTTTAACTCTGTGACATGAATCCACACATCACTGAGCAGTTTCACAAATAGATTCTTTCTAGTTTTTTCTTGGGGATACTCAGTTTTTTCACCTGGGCCACAATGGGCTCCCAAATGTTTTTCACAGATTCTCCAAAAACAGTGTTTCTAATCTGATGAATCAAAAGAAAGGTTTAACTCCGTGAGATGAATCCACACTTCACAAAGCAGTTTTACAGATAGCTTCCTTTTAGTTTTTATCTGGAAATACTCAGGTTTGTTTGTTTGTTTGTTTTTGTTTTTTTGTTTTTTTGCTTTTTGCATGGGGCTCAACAGGCTCACAAATATTCCCTCGCAGGTTCTCCAAAAAGAGTGTTTCCAACCTGCTGAATCAAAAGAAAGGCTTAACTCTGTGAGATGAATCCACACACCACAGAGTAATTTTACAGATAGCTTCTTTCTCACTTTTAGTGGGGGATATTTCGTTTCTCCACATGGGCCTCAATGTTATCCAAAATGGCTCTTTGCAGATTCTCCCAAAAAAGTGTTTCCAACCTTCTGAATCAAAAGAAAGGCTTAACTCTGTGAGATGAATCCACACATCACAAAGCAGTTTCAAAGACAGCTTCTTTCTAGTTTTTACTTGGGGATATTCGGTTTTTGTCCATGGGCCCTAATGGACTCCCAAATATGCCTTGGCAGATTGTCCAAAAAGAATGTTTCCAACCTGCTGAATCAAAAGAAAGGTTGAATTCTGTGAGATGAATCCACACATCACAGAGCAGTTTCAGAGATAACTTGTTTCTTGTTTTATCTAGAAATATTTGGTTTTCCCCATGGGCATCAATGGGCTCCCAAATGTCCTTCAAATGTCCTTTCACAGATTCCCCAAAAACAGTGATTTCAACCTGCTGAATCAAAAGAAAGTTTTAACTCTGTGAGATGAATCCACACATCTCAAAGTAGTTTTACAGATAACTTCTTTCCAGTTTTTATCTGGAGGTATTCTGTTTGTCTCCATGGGCCTCAAAAGGCTCTCAAGTGCTTTTTGGCAGATTCCACAAAAAGGGAGTTTCCAACCTGCTGAGTCAAAAGAAAAGTTTAATTCTGTGAGATGAATCCAGACATCAAAAAGCAGTTTCACAGAAAAGTTCTTTCTAGTTTTTATCTGAGAAAATTTGTTTTTTTCCAATGGGCCTCAGTGGTCTCCCAAATATCCCTTCACAGATTCTCCAAAAAAAAGTGCTTTCAACGTGCTGAATCAAAAGAAAGGTTTAACTCTGTGATATGAATCCAAACATCATTGAGCAGTTTCACGGATAGCTTCTTTCTAGTTTTTACCTGGGGATATTCAGTTTTTCCCCATGAGTCTCAATGGGTTCCTAAATGTCCCTTGGCAAATTCTCCAAAAAGAGTGTTCCAACCTGCTGAATCAAAAGAAAGCTTTAACCCTTTGAGATGAATCCACACATCACAAAGCCATTCTACAGATAGCTTCTTTCTAGTTTTTATGTAGGGGTATTCTGTTTTTCTCCATGAACCACAATAGGCTGCAAAATATCCCTTCAAAGATTCTCCAAAAAGAGTATTTCCAACCTACCAAACCAAAAGAAAGGTTTAACTCTTGTGAGATGGATCTGCACATCACAAAGCAGTTTCGCAGACAGCTTCTTTTTAATTTTTATCAGGTAATACTCAGTTTCCTTGCATGAGCCTCAATGGGCTCCTAAATGTCCCTTCGCAGATTCTCCAAAAAGAGTGTTTCCAACCTGCTGAATGAAAAGAAAGTTTTATTTCTGTGAGATGAATCCACACATCACAAATTTGTTTCACAGATAGTTTCATTCTATTTTTTACCTGGGGACATTCAGTTTTCCTTTGTAGGCCTCAATGGGTTCCCAAATGTCCCTTTGCAGATTCTCCAGAAAGAGTTTTTCCAACCTACTGAATCAAAATAAAAGTTTAACTCTATGAGATGAATCCACACTTCACAAAGCAGTTTCACTGATAGCTTCTTTCTAGTTTTTATCTGGGGATATTCTGTTTTTCCCCATAGGCCTAAATTGACTTTCAAATGTCCCTTCACATGTTCTCCAAAAAGAGTGTTTCCAATCTACTGAATCAAAAGAAATGTTTAGCTCTGTGAGATTAATCTGGTAAATAAAAAGAAAGGTTTAATACTGTGAGATGAATCCACACATAACAAAGCAGTTTCACAAATAGCTTCTTTCTTATTTTTATCTGGGAATATTTGGTTTCTCCCCATATGCCTCAATAGACTCTTAAATGAACCTTTACAGATTCTCCAAAAAAAGTTTTTCCAACCTACTAAATGAAAAGAAAGGTTTAACTCTGTGTGATGAATCCACACACCACAAAGCAGTTTTACAGATAGTTCTTTCCTTGTTTTTACCTAGGGATTTCAATTTTTCCCCATGGGCCTGAATGGACTTCTAAATGTCCTTTCTCAGATTCTCCAAAAGAATTCTTTCAACCTGCTGAATAAAAACAAAGGTTTAATTCTGTGAGATGAATGCACACATTACAAAGCTTTTTCACAGATAGTTGCTTGCTAGTTTTTATCAAGGGATATTTTGTTTCTTTCCAGAGACTTCAACGGGTTTCCAAATGTCCCTTCACAGATTATCCAAAATAGTCTTTCCAACCTGCTAAATCAAAAGCAAGGTTTAACTCTGTGAGATGAATGCACACGTCACAAAACAGCTTTACAGATAGCTTCTTTCTAGTTTTTATCTTGGAATATTCCTTTTTTCCCCATGGGCCTCAATGTTATCCAAAATGGCCTTTTGCAGATTCACCAAAAAAATTGTTTCCAACCTCCTCAATCAAAACAAAGATTTATCTCAGTGAGATGAGTTCACACATCACAAAGCAGTTTCACAGATAGCTTCTTTCTTGTTTTTACCTGAGTACATTTGATTTTCTTTCCCATGGGCCTCAGTGGGCTCCTAAATTTCCCTTTGCAGATCCTCCAAAAAGAGTGTTTCCAACCTGCTGAATCAAAAGAATGGTTTGACTCAGTGAGATGAATCTACACATCACCGAGCAGTTTCACAGATAGATTCTGTCTAGTTTTTACCTAGGGATATTCAGTTTTAGCCATGGGCCTCAATGGCCTCTCAAATGTCCCTTCCCAGATTCTCCAAAAAGAGGATTTCCAACCTGCTGAATCAAAAGAAAGGTTTAACTCTGTGACACCAATCCACACATTGTAAAGCAGTTTCACAGATAGTTTCTTTCTAGTTTGTATCTGGGGATAGTAGGGTTTTCCTCATGGGCCTCAATGGGCTACAAAATGCCACTTCACAGACTCTCCAAAAATCGTGTTTTCAACCTTCTACATCAAAAGAAAGGTTTACCTCTGTGAGATGAATCCACACATCAGAAAAGAGCTTCACAGATGCCTTCTATCTAGTTTTAACTGGGAACATTCAGTTTTTCCTTATGGGCAACAATCGGTTCCCAAATGTCCCTTCACAGATTCTCCAAAAACAATGTTTCTATCCTGCTTAACCAAAGAAAGATTTAACTCTGTGAAATGAATCCACACGTCAAAAAGCAGTTTCATGGATAGTTTCTTTCCTATTCTTATCTGCGTATATTCTGGTTTTTCCCATGGACCTCAATGGTCCCCAAATATCCTTTCACACATTCTCCAAAAAGAGTGTTTACAGCATGGTGTGTTGGGAATAGGCCCTCAAAATCTGGCCATAAACTGGACCCCAAATTGGCTATAAACAAAATCTCTGTAGCACTTTGACATATTCGTGATGGCCATGATGTCCACACTGGAAGTTTGTGTGTTTACCAGAATGAGGGCAAGGAACACCTGGCCCACCCAGGATGGAAAACCACTTAAAGGCATTCTTAAACCACAAGCAATAGCATGAGCAATCTGTGCCTTAAGGACATGCTCCTGCTGCAGATAACTAGCCAAACCCATCCCTTTATTTTGGCCCATCCCTTTGTTTCCCATAAGGAATATTTTTAGTTAATCTATAATCTATAGAAATAATGCTTATCACTGGCTTGCTGTTTAAAAAAAGTGGGTAAATCTCTGTTCAAGGCTGTCAGCTCCAAAGGCTGTGAGACCCTGATTTCCCACTCCACACCTCTATATTTCTGTGTGTGTGTCTTTAATTCCTCTAGCGACACTGGGTTAGGGTCTCCCCGACCTAGCTGGTCTCGGCAATGCTGAATCAAAAGAAACATTTAATTCTGTGCTGTGAATCCACACATCACAAAACGGTTTCAGAGACAGCTTCTTTCTAGTTTTTTTCATTGGGATATTTAGTTTTCCCCCTTAGGCCTCAATCTGCTCTGAAATGTCTTTTCACAGTCTCTCCAAAAAAGTGGTTCCAAGCTGCTGAATAAAAAAGAGGTTTAACTCTTTCAGATGAATCAATATATCACAAAGGAGTTTCACAGATAGCTTCTTTCTTGTTTTTTATCTGGGGATATTCAGTTTTCCTTCATTGGCATCAATGGGCTCCAAAATGTATCTTCACAGATTCTTTAAAAAAAGTGTTTCCAACCTGTTGAATCACAAAAAATTTTTACCTCTGTGAAATAATACCAAACATCACAAAGCAGTTTGACAGATAGCTTTTGTCTAGGTTTTACCTGGGGATATTCTGTTTTTCCCCATAGGCTGCTTTAGGCTAAGAAATGTCCCTTTGCAGATTTTCCAGGGAGAATATTTCAAACCTGCTGAATCAAAAGAAAGGTTAAACTCGGTGAGATGAATCCAAATATCAGAAATCAGTTTCATGGACAGCTTCTTTCCAGTTTTCATCTGGGGATATTCATTTTTTTCCATAAGCCTCTATGAGCTCCCAAATGTTTCATCACAGATTCTTCAAAAAGAGTGTTTCCAAACTGCTGAATCAAAAGAAAGTTTTAACTCTGTGACAGTAGTCCACAGATCACAAAGCAGTTTTACAGATAGCTTCTTTCTAGTTTTTATCTGGGGATATTCAGTTTTTCCCCATAGGCCCCAATGGACTTTCAAATTTCCCTTTCCCTCAGATTCTCAAAAAAAAAAGGGGGGGGTTCAATCTGCAGAAACAAAAGAAAGGCTTACCTCTGTGAGATAAATCCACACATCACAAAGCAATTTCACATATTGCTTCTTTCTAGTTTTTTCATGGGGATATTCAGTTTTACCCCCTAGGCCTATAGGGATATTCAGTTTTTCCCAATGGTCCTGAATGGGCCCCTAACTGTCCCTTGATGGAATCTCCAAAAAGAGTGTTTTCAACATGCTGAATCAAAAAAAAAAAAAAAAAAAAAAAAAGTTTAACTCTGTGAAATGAATCCACATCTCACAAAGCAGTTTCACAGACAGCTTCTCTCTAGTTTTGCCTGGTGATATTCTGTTTTTCCCCATAGATCTCTCTGGGCTTTCAAATCTCCCTTTGCAGATTCTCCAAGGAGAGTCTTTCCAACTTGCTGAATCAAAAGAAAGGTTTAACTGTGAGATGAATCCACACATCATAAAGCAGTTTCACAGATAGCTTCTTTCTTGTTTTTTTCTGGGGATAGTCTGTTTTTCCTCATGGGCATCAATTGGCTTTAAAATGTCCCTTCACAGATTCTTCAAAAAGAGTGTTTCCAATGTGCTGAATAAAAACCATGGTTTAACTCTGTGAGATGAATCCAATCATCACAAAGCAGTTTCACATATAGCATTTTTCTAGTTTTTTTCTGGGTTTGTTCAGTTTTTCCTCATGGGCCTCAATGGGCTCCTAAATTTCCCTTCACAGATTCTCTTAACTCTCTGAGATGAATCCACACATCACAAAGCAGATTCACAGATAGCTTCTTTCTGATATTTATCTGAAAATCTCTGTTTTTTCAATTGGGCCTCAATGGATTTGCAACCATTTCTTCTCAGATTCTCCAATAAGAGTTTCCAACCTTCTGGATGAAAAGAAAGGTTTAACTCTGTGAGATGGATCTACACATTATGAAACAGTTTCACAGTTATCTTCTTTCTAGTTTTTATCTGGGGATATTGGGTTTTTTCCATTGGCCTCAATGGGCTCCCAAATATCCCTTTGCAGATTCTCCAAAAAGTGTTGCCAACATGCTGAATAAAAACCAAGGGTTACAAATGTCCATCAGTGACAGACTGGATTAAGAAAATGTGGCACATATACACCATGGAATACTATGCAGCCATCAAAAAGGATGAGTTTGCGTCCTTTGTAGGGACATGGATGCAGCTGGAAACCATCATTCTTAGCAAACTATCACAAGAACAGAAAACCAAACACCACATGTTCTCACTCATAGGTGGGAACTGAACAATAAGATCACTTGGACTCAGGAAGGGGAACATCACACACAGGGGCATATCCTGGGGAGGGGGGAGGGGGGAGGGATTGCATTGGGAGTTATACCTGATGTAAATGATGAGTTGATGGGTGCAGCACACCAACATGGCACAAGTATACATATGTAACAAACCTGCACGTTATGCACATGTACCCTACAACTTAAAGTATAATAATAATAAATAAATTAAAAAAAAAAAACCAAGGGTTAGCTTGGTGATATGAATTTACACATCAAAAAGCAGTTTCACAGATAGCTTCTTTCTAGTTTTTAAATGGGGATTTTTTTTTTCCCCGTGGGCCTCAATGGGCTACAAAATATCCATTCACTGATTTTTCAATAAGAGTGTTTCCAACCTGCTGAATCAAAAGAACTGTTTAAATCTGTGAGATAAATTCACTTATCACAAACAGTTTCACACATAGCTTGTTTCTAGTTCTTACATGGGGATATTCGTTTTTGTTTGTTTGTTTATTTTTTCCATTGGTCTCAATGGGCTCCAAAATGTCCTTTCTCAGTTTCTTTCAAAAGAGTGTATCCAACCTGCTGATTCAAAAGAAAAATTTAATTCTGTGAGATAAATTCACACATCATAAAGCAGTTTCATAGATAGCTTCTTTCTAGTTTTTTTTCTGGGGTTTTCCCCCATGGGTCTCAATTGGCTACAAAATATCCCTTTGCAGATTCTCGAAAAAGAGTGTTATTGACCAGCTGAATCAAAAGAAAGCTTTAACTCTGTGAGAAGAATCCGCACATTAAAAGCAGTTTCACAGACAGCTTCTTTCTAGTTGTCATCTGGGGATATTCAGTTTTTTCCCATGGACCTCAATGGGCTCCCAAATGTCCCTTCACAGATTCCCCAAAAAGAGTGTTTCCAACCTGCTGAATAAAAAGAAAAGTTTAACTCTGTGAGACGAATCCACACATCATAAAGCAGTTTCACAGATAGCTTCTTTATAGTTTTTTTTATCTGTAGATGTTTGGTTTTTCTGCATGGGCCTCAATGGTCTCCCAAATGTCCCTTTGCAGATTCTCAAAAAGAATGTTTCCAACCTGCTGAATCAAAAACAAGTATTAACTCTGTGATATGAGTCCACACATCACAATGCAGCTTCACAGATAGATTTTTTTCTAGTTTTTATTTGGGATATTCTGTTTTTCCACAAGGGATTCAATGGGCTCCTCAAAGTTTCTTTGCAGATTCTCCAACAGGAGTATTTCCTACCTGCTGAATCAAAAGAAAGGGTCAACTCTGTGAGATGAATCCACACATCACAAAGCATTTTCTTATATAGCTTCTTTCTAGATTTTACCTGGAAATATTCTAGTTTTTACCTGGGAATACTTCTTTTCAATTTTTCTGTCTGGATATTCCATTTTTCCCAATAGGCCTCAGTATGCTCCTAAATGTCCCTATGGAGAGACCCCAGAAAGAGTGTTTAAAGCCTGGTGAATCAAAAGAGTAGTTTACCTCAGTGGGCTGAATTCACACATCACAAAGCAGTTTTACAGATAGTTTCTTTCAAGTTTATTCCTGGGGATATTCTGTTTTTTCCCTTAGGTTTCAATGGGCTCCCAAATGTTCCTTTGCAGATTCTCCAAAAAGAGTGTTTTCAGCATGCTGAATTGAAAGAAATGTTTAACTCTGTGAGATGAATCCACACATCACAAAGCAGTTTGACAGAAAGCTCTTTCTAGTTTCTACTTGGAGATATTCTCTTTTACCCCATAGGCCTCAATGGGCTCTCAAATATTCCTTTTAAGATTCCCCAAAAAGAGTGTTTCCAACATGTGGAATCAAAAGAAACCTTTTACTTTGTGATATAAATCCACACGTCACAAAGCAGTTTCACAGATTACATTTTTTCTAGTTTTTACCTGTGTATATTCAGGTTTTCCCCATTGGCCTCAATTGGTTCCCATGTGTCCTTTTGTGAAAACTCCAAAAAGAGTTTTTCCAACCTGCTGAATCAAAAGAAAAGTTAAACTCTGGCAGATGATTCCACACATTACAAAGTAGTTTCACAGATAGCTTTTTTCTAGTTTTTACCTGTGGATATTCACTTTTTCCCTACAGGCCTAAATGGGCTCCCAAATGTCCCTTCACAGATTCTCCAAAAAGACTGTTTCCAATGCGCTGAACCAAAAGAAAGGTTTAACATTAGAAGAATCCACACATCACAAAGCAGTTTCACACATAGCTTCTTTCCAGTTTTTATCTGTCGATATTCGGTTTTTACTTATGGGCCTCAATGGGTGCTCAAATGTCCCTTCATGCATTCTCCAAGGAGAGTATTTCCAACCTGCTGAATCAAAAGAATTGTTTAACTCTGTTAGATGAATCCACACATCATATAGCAGTTTCACACATAGATTTTTTCTAGTTTTTACATGTGGATATTTGGTTTCCCCCATGGGCCTCAATGGGTTCCATAATGTCCTTTTGCACATTTACCAAAAATAGTGTTTCCAACCTGCTCAATCCAAAGAAAGGTTTAACTCTGTGAGATGAATCCACGCATCACAAAGCAGTTTCACAGACAGCTTCTTTCTAGTTTTTACCTGGGTACATTTTGCTTTTCCCCATGAAAATCAATGGGATCCCAAATGTCCCTTCACAGATTTTCCAAAAAGAGTGTTTCCAAACTGCTGAATCAAAAGAAAGGTTTAACTCTGTGAGATGAATCCACACATCAAAAACCAGTGTCACAAATAGCTTCTTTCTAGTTTGTACCTGGGAATATGCAGTTTTTCCCCTGGGTTTCAATGAGCTCCCAAATATCCCTTTGAAGATTATCCAAAAAGAGTGTTTCCAACCTCACACATCACAAAGTCGTTTCACAGAGAGTTTTTTTTTTTTTTTTTTTTTTTTTTTTTTTTTAATCTGGAAACATTCAGGTTTTTTGTGTGTGTGGGCCTCAATGGGCTCCCAAATATCCTTTAGCAGACTTTCCAAAAATTGTATTTCCAACATGTTGAAGCAAAGAAAGGTTTAACTCTGTGAGATAAATCCACACATCACAAAGCAGTTTCGCAGATATCTTCTTTCTAGTTTTTATCTGGGGATATTCAGATTTCCTTCATGGGCCTCATTGGGCTCCAAAATGTTCCTAGGCAGATTCTCCAAATAGAGTTTTTCCAACCATCTGGATCAAGAGAAAAGTTGAACTTTGTGAGATAACCCACTAATCACAAAACAGATTCACAGATAGCTTCTTCCTAGTTTTTACCTGGGGAAATCCATTTTTTCCCCGTGTGTCTCAATGTGATTCAAACTGGTCTTTTGCAGATTCTCCAAAAACAGTGTTTCCAAACTGCTGAATCAAAAGTAAGTTTTAACTCTGTGACATGAATCCACACATCACAATGCAGTTTCACAGCTAGCTTCTTTCTAGTTTTTACCTTGGAATATTCTGTTTTTTCTCAAGTGCCTCAATGTGCTCCAAAATGTCCCTTCACAGATTCTCCAAAAAGACTGCTTCCAACCTGCTGAATCAAAAGAAAGTCTTAACTCTATGGCATGAATAATACATGACAAAGCAGTTTCACAGATAGCTTGTTTCTTGTTTTTTACCTAGGGATAACTAGTTTTTTCCCATGGGCTTCATAGGGCTTCAAAATATTCTTTTGCAGATTCTCCAAAAAGAGTGTTTTCAATCAGCTGAGTCAAAATAAAGATTTAACTCTGTGAGATGAATCCACACATCACAAAGCAGTTTCCCAGGTAGCTTCTTTCTAGTTTTTACCTGGGAATATTCAGTTTTCCTTCATGAGCCTCAATGGGCTCCCAAATGTCCCTTTGCAGAGTGTTTCCAACTTGCTAAATCAAAAGAAAGGCTTAACTCAGTTAGATGAATCCACACATCACATAGCAGTTTTACAGATAGCTTCTTTCTAGTTTTTATCTGTGGACATTCAGTTTTTTCCCCAGGGGACTCAAAGGGTTCTCAAATGTCACTTGGCAGATTCTCCAAAAAGAGTGTTTCCACCATGCTGAATCAAAAGAAATGTTTAACTCTGTAATGTGAATCTAGATATCATAAAGCAGTATCCCAGATAGCTTCTTTCTAGTTTTTATCTGGGGACATCCTGTTTTTCCCCATGGGACTAAATGGACTCCTAATGTACCTTTGCAGATTCTCCAAAAAGAATGTTTCCAACCATATGAATCAAAAGAAAGTTTTAAGTTTATGAGATGAATCCACACATCACAAATCAGATTCACAGATAGCTTCTTTCTAGCTTTCACCTGAGGATATTTGATTTTTTCCCATGGGCCTCAATGTCCTCCTAAACATGCTATCATAGATTCTCCAAAAAGATTGTTTCCAACCTGCTGAATCAAAAGAATGGTTTAACTTGGTGAGATGAATCCACACATCACTGAGCAGTTTCACGAATAGACTATTTATAGTTTTTAGCTGGGGATATTCTATTTTACCTCATGGGCCTCAATGGGCTCCCAAATGTCCCTTTGCAGATTCTCAAAAAAGAGTGTTTCCAACCTGCTGAATCAAAAGAAAAAATTAACTCTGTGAGATAAATCCACATATCACAAAGCACTTTCATAGATAGCGTCCATCTAGTTTTTATCTGTGTATATTCTGTTTTCCCCCATGGGCCTCAATGAGCTTCCAAATGTCTCTTTGCACTTTCTCCAAAAAGAGTGTTTCCAACCTGGTGAATCAAAAGAAACATTTAACTCTGTCAGATAAATCCAGACATCACAAAGCTCTTTCACAAATAGCTACTTTCTAGCTTTCACCTGGGGATATTCTGTTTTTCCCCATGGGCCTCAACGAGACCCAAAATGTCCCTTCACAAATTTTCCAAAAAGAGTGTTTCCTACCCGTTTAAACAAAAGAAAGATTTGACTCTGTGAGATGAAGTTACACATCACAAAACAGTTTCACAGATGCTTCTAATTGATTTTTATCTGGAAATATTCAGTTTTTCCCCACGGGCAAAAATGGACTCCTAATGTCCCTCCACAGGTTCTTTAAAAAGACTGCTTACAACCTGCTGAATCAAAAAAAAAAAAAAAAAAGGTTTAATTTTGAGACATGCATCCAGACATAACAAAGCAATTTCATGGACAGTTTCTTTGTAGTTTTTATTTGAGTATATTCGATTTTTCTCCATGGGCCTCAATAGACTGCAAAATGTCCCTTCACAGAATCTCAAAAAAGAATGTTTAAAACCTGATCAATCAAAAGAAACATGTAATTCTGTAAGATGAATCCACACGTCACAAAGCAGTTTCACAAATGACTTCTTTTTAGTTTTTACCTGGGGATATTGTTTTTTCTCATGGGTCTCAAAGGACTCCAAAATGTCCAATCACGGAATCTACAAAAAGAATGTTTCCAAACTGCTGAATCAAAAAAGTTTTAACCCTGTGAGATGAATACACTTATCACAGACCAGTTTCACAGATAGTTTCTTTCTGTTTTTTACCTAAGGTTATTGGGTTTTTTCCCCATAAGCCTCAATCGGCTCCCAACAGTCCCTTCACATATTCTCTAAAAAGAGTGTGCTTCCAACCTGCTGAATCAAAGAAAGGTTTAACTCTGTGAGATGAATCCACACAATACAAAGCATTTTTACTCATAGCTTCTTTCTAGTTTTTATCTGGGTATATTCTGTTTTTTCCCATAGACCTCAATGGGCTCCCAAATGTTCTAATTTCCCAAATTTTGTAATCTCTACAAAAAGAGTGTTTCCAACCTGCTGGATCAAAAGAAAGATTTAACTTTGTGAGAAAAATCCACACATCACAAAGCAGTTTCACAGATACATTCTTTCTGGTTTTCATCTGGGGATATTTTGTTTTTCCCAGTAGGCCAGCCTCGATGGGTCCCAAATGTTCCCTCGCAGATTCTCCAAAATAAGTGTTTCCAAACTGCTGAATGAAAAGAAAGGGTTAACTCTGTGAGATGAATCCACACATCACAAAGCAGTTTCACAGATAGCTTCTTTCTGGGGATTCTTTTTTTTTTTTTTTTTTTTTTTAACTTATAGGTCTCAATGGGCTCCCAAATGTCACTTTGCAGATTCTACAAAAAGACTGTTTCCAACCTGCTGAATCAAAAGAAAAGTTAACTCTGTGACATGAATCCACATGATGAAGCAGTTTCACAGACAGATTCTTTCTACTTTTATCTGGGGATATTTGGATTTTCCCATAGGTCTTAATGGACTCCCAAATGTCCCTTTGCAGTACAAAAAAAGTGTTCTCAACCTGCTGAATTAAAAGAAAGGTTAAACTTTCTGAGGTGAATCCACACATCACAAAGCAGTTTCACAGATTGCTTCTTTCTAGTTTTCATCTGGGGATATTCTGGTTTTCTCCACAGGCCTCAATGGGCTCCCAAATGTCCCTTTGCATATTCTATAAAAAGAGAGTTTCCAACCTGCTGAATCAAAAACAAGAAAAATTTAATGTTGTGAGATGAATCAACACATCACAAAACAGTTTCACAGATAGCTTCTTTTTAGTTTTTATCTGTGTATATTTGGTTTTTTTTCCATAGGCCTCAATGGGCTTCCAAATATCCATTCATAGATTCTCCAAAAAGAGTATTTCCACTCTGGTAGATCAATAGAAAGGTTTATCTTTTTGAGATGAATCCACACTACAGAAAGTTTCACAGAGAACTTCTTTCCAGTTTTTATCTGGGAATATTCAGTTTTTACTGATAGGCCTCAATGGGCTCTGAAATGTCCCTTCACATATTCTACAAAAAGAGTGTTTCCAACCTGCTGGATCAAAAGAAAGGTTTAATTCTGTGAGATCAATCCACATATCACAACACAGTTTCTCAGATAGATTCCTTCTAGTTTTTATCTGGCAATATTCCTTTTGCCCCATAGGTCTCAATGGGCTCTTAAATGTCTTTTTGCAGATTCTCCAAAAAGAGTGTTTCCAACCTGCTGAATCAAAAGAAAGATTTAACTCTGTGAGATAAATCCACACATCATGAAGCAGTTTCACAGACAGATTCTTTGTACTTTTATGGGGCTATTCTGTTTTTAACATAGATCTTAATGGTCTCCCAAATGTCTGATTGCAGATTGTACAAAAAAAGTGTTTCAAACGTGCTGAATCAAAAGAAATGTTTAACACTCAGATGAATCCACACATCACAAAACAGCATCACAGATAGCTCCTTTTTAGTTTTTATCCTTGGAAAGTCAGTTTTTCCCCAGAGTACTCAATGTGCTCCCAAATGTCCCCTCACAGATTCTCTAAAACGAGTGTGTCCAACCTGCTGAATCAAAAGGAGCATTTAACATTGTAAGATGAATCCACACATCACAAAGCAGTTTCCCACATAGTTTCTTTCTAGTTTTTTTCTGGGGATGCTCAGTTTTTCCCATAGGCCTCAATGGGCTTCCAAATGTCCTTTCAAATATTCTCCAAAAAAAAAAGTGTTTCCAACATTCTGAATCAAAAGAAATATTTAACGCTGCAAGATGAATCCACACATCACAAAGCAGTTTCACACATAGCTTCTTTCTAGTTTTTATCAGGCAAATTCTTTGTTTTCCATAGGCTTAAGGGGCTCCCAGATTGTCTAAAAATAGTGTTTCCAACCTGCTGACTGAAAAAAAGGTTTAATGTTGTGAGATGAACCCACAAATCAAAAAGAAGTTTCACAGATAACTCTTTCTAGTTTTTATCTGGGGATATTTCATTTCTTTCCATAGGTCTCAATGGTCCCCCAAATGTCTGTTCACAGATTCTCCAAAATTAGTGCTTCAAACCTGCTGGATCAAAACAAAGGTTAAACTCTGAGAGATTCATCCAAATATCACAAAGCAGTTTCACAGACAGCTTCATTCTAGTTTTTATCTGGAAACATTTGGTTTTTACATATAGGATACAATGGGCTAACAAATGTCCCTTCATGGATTCTACAGAAAGAGTGTCTCCAACCTGCTGGATTAAAGGAAGGTTTAACTCTGTGAAATGAATCTACAGATCACAAAGCAGTTTCACAGATAGCTTCTTTCTAGTTTTCATCTGGAGATATTTGGATTTTCCCAATAGGCCTCAATAGCTCCCAAATGTACTTTCGCACTTTCTTCAAAAAAAGTGCTTGCAAACTTCTGAAACAAAAGAAAGCGGGTTAACTCTGTGAGATGCATCCACACATCACAAAGCAGTTTCACAGACAGCTTCTTTCTATTTTTCATTGGGGATGTTTAGTTTTTCCCCATAGGCCTCAATGGGCTCCCAAATGTCCTTTTGCAGATTCTCTAAAAAGTGTGTTTCCAACCCGTTGAATCAAAGGAAAGGTTTAACTTTGTGAGATGAATCCACACAACACATTGCACTTACACAGATAGCTTCTTTGTAGATTATATCTGGGGGTATGTGGTTTTTACTTATAGGTGTCAATGGGCTCTCAAACGACCCTTCACAGATTCTACAAAAACAGTGCTTCCAAACTGCTGAATCAATAGAAAGGTGCAACTCTGTGATATGAGTACACACGTCACAAAGCAGTTTCACAGATAGCTTCTTTCTAGTTTTTATCTGGGGATATTCTGTTTTTCCCTAGGTCTTAATGGGCTTCCAAATTTTGCTTCATAGATTCTCCTAAATATCTTTTTCTAACTTGCCGAATCAAAACAAAAGTATAACTTCATGACATGAATCCACACATCAGAAATCAGTTTCACAGATAGTTTCTTTTTAGTTTTTATCTGGGGATATTCGATTTTCACTCTAGGCCTTAATGGGCTCTGAAATGTTCTTACACAGATTTTACAAAAACAGTGTTTCCAACCTGCGGGATGAAAGAAAAGTTTAAACCTGTGAGATGAATCCACACATAATGAAGCAGTTTCACAGAACAAAATTCTTTCTACTTTCTATCTGGTGATATTTGGTTTTTCCCATTGGCCTTAATGGACTCCAAAATGTACCTTCACAGATTGTACAAAAAGAGTATTTCCAACCTGCAGAATCAAAAAAAAAAAGTTTTAACTCTTTGAGATGAATGTACACATCACAAAGGAGTTTCACAGATAACTTCTTTCTAGTTTTTATCTGGGGATATTTAGTTTTTCCCCATAGGAAAACTAAATTAGGCCCAACACATTGGGCCTAAATGTGTTCTCCAAATGTCCTTTCATATATTCTTTAAAAAGAGTGTTTCCAACCTGCTGAATCAAAAGAAAGGTTTAACTCTTTGCAATGAATCTGCACATCACAAAGCAGTTTAACAGAAGACTTATTTCTACTTTTTTTCTGGGAGTATTCAATTTTTTCCCATAGGCCTCAACTGGTTCCCAATTGTCCCTTCGCAGATTATCCAAAAACAGTGTTTCCAACCTGCTGAATCAGAAGAAAGGTTCATCTCTTTGAGTTGAAGTCATAGGGAAGACAAGGCTTGAAAGGTGAGGTGGAGGCATCTGTGGAAGGAAACACTTGGCGAGGCTGAGAAGGGGGGCCTGGGTTCTCCCACGTATGAAAGTGTCTTCCCAGCAGCCCCTGCGTGGGGCCCAGGGGATCATGACATCCCTGGTTCACACCCACAGTGCATGTCTCACCCACAGGGGGCACCCCAAAGCAACAAAAGGCCCAATGTGAATGTCAGGATTGAAAGGGGATGTGGAGGCACCTGTGGAAGGAAAAAAAAACTGCACAGCTGAGAAGGGGCCCTGGGCCCTCCCACAGACAAAAATGCCTCCCAGCAGCCCCTGCGTGGTGTCTGGGGGGTCGTGTCATCCCTGGTTCACAACAGGGGCGAGTGTTTTACACACAGAGGGTGCCCCAAAGTAGCAAGAAGGCTCATAAGGGAAGATAAGACTTGAAAGGGGAGGTAGAGGCAACAGTGGAAGGAAAAAATACAGTATGGCAGAGATGGGGGCCTGGGTCCTCACACGGATGAAAGTGCCTTCCCAGCAGACCCTGCATGGGGTCTCTGGGGGTTGTGGCATCCCTGGCTTGACCCTGGAGCATGTTTCTCATCCATAGGAGGTACCCTAAAGTGGCAAGATGGCCCATAAGGGAAGGTAAGTCTTGAAAGGGGAGGTCAAGGCACCTGTGGGAGGAAAAAAATGGCACAGCAGAGAAAGGGGGCCTGGGTCCTCCCACAGATGAAAGTGCTTTCCCAGCTGCCCCTGCACAGGGCCCAGGGGATCGTGGCATCCCTGGTTCACACCCATGGTGCATGTCTCACCCACAGGGGCACCCCAAAGCAACAAAAAACCCAGAAGGGAAGGTCAAGATTGAAAGGTGAGGTGGAGTTACCTGTGGAAGAAAAAAAAAATGGTGCAGCCAAAGAGGGGGCCTGGGTCCTCCCACAGACAAAAGTGCCTTCCCAGTAGCCCCTGTGTGGGACCAGGGGGATAGTGGCATCCCTGGTTCACACCAATGGTGTGTGTCTCACCCACAGGGGCATCCAAAAGCAACAAACATCACTGAAATGAAGGTCAGGATTGAAAGGAGAGGTGGAGACACCTGTGGAAGGAAAAAAAGTGGCGTGGCCGAGAAGGGGGCCTGGGTCCTCCAAGAACAAAAGTACCTTCATAACAGTCTCTGCGTGTGATGTGGGTGGTTGTGGCATCCCTGGCTCACCCCAGGGCATGTGTTTTACCCACAGGGCACACCCCAAAGTATCAAGAAGGCCCATAAAGGAAGATAAGGCTTGAAAGGGGAGGTAGAGGCACCTGTGGAAGGAAAAGCAATGGCACAGCCAAGAAGGGAGTTCTGGGTCCTGACACAGATGAAAGTGCCTTCCCAGCAGCCACTGCATGGGGAACGGGAAATCGTGGCATCCTTGGTTCACACCAATGGGGCATGTCTCACCCAAGGGGGCACCAAAAAGTGACAAAAGGCACCGACGTGAAGGTCAGGATTGAGAGGTATGTGAAGGCACTTGTGAAAGGAAAAATAATGGCACAGACAAGAAGTGGGGCCTGGGTTCTTCCGTAGATGAAAGTGCCTTCCTAGCATCCCCTGCATGGGGTCCCTGGGGGTGGTGGCATCCCTTGCTCACACCTGGGGTGCATGTATCACCCACAAGGGGAACCCCAAAGCAGCAAGAAGACCCATAAGGGAAGATAAGGCTTGAGAGGAGAGGTAGAGGCATCTGTGGAAGGAAAAAAATGGCATGGCAGAGAAGGGGGACCTGGGTCCTCCCACAGATGAAAGTGCATTCCCAGCAGCCTCGGTGTGGGGTGTAGGGGATCAGGGGATCATGGCATCCCTGGTTCACACCCACAGTGCATGTCTCACCCACTGGGAGCACCCCAAAGTGACAAAAGGCCCTGAAGTGAAGGTTCAGGATTGAAAGGGAAGGTGAAGGAAACTGTAGAAGGAAAAGAAATGGTGTGGCCAAGGAGGAGGACCTGGGTCCACCCATGGATGAAAATGCCTTCTGTGCAGCACATGCGGAGGGCCCGGGGGATCGTGGCATCCCTGGTTCTCACCCAGGGGATCGTGGCATCCCTGTGTGTCTCTCCCATGGGGGGCACCCCAAAGCGACAAAAGGCCCGAAGTGAAGTGTAGGATTGAAAGGGGAGGTGGAGGCACCTGTGGAAGGAAAAAAACTGTGTGACTGAGAAGGGGGCCCTGGGTTTTACCAGGGATGGAATTGCCTTCCCAGCAGCCCCTCTGTGGGGTCCGGGGGTTGGTGGCATCCCTGGCTCACCCCTGGGGTGCATGTTTACCCACAGGTGCTTTACCAATGGGGACACCTCAAAGCAGCAATAAGACCCATAAGGGAAGATACAGCTTGAAAAGGGAGGTAGGGGCACCTGTGAAAAGAAAAAAATGGAACAGCAGAGAAGGGGTCCTGGGTCTTCCCATGGAGGAAAGTGCCTTCACTGCAGCCCCTGTGCATGGCCCGGGGGATCGTTCTGCCCCTGGTTCATGCCTACGGTATGTGTCTCACCCACAGGGGCACCACAAAGTGACTAAAGTCCCCAAAGTGAAGGTCAGTATTGAAAGGGGCCTGGACCCTCCCACGAATGAAAGTGCCTTCCCTGGACCCTCCCACGAATGAAAGTGCCTTCCCAGCAGACCCTGCGAGGGATGGTGGTGTCCCTGTCTTGCCCTGGGGTACATGTCTTACACATGGGTGGCACCCCAAAGAGGCAAGAAGGGAAGATAAGGTTTGAAAGGTGTGGTAGAGGCACTTATGGAAGGAAAAAAACACGCAACAGAGAAAGGGGGCCTGAGTCCTCCCATGGACGAAATTGCCTTCCCAGCAGCCCCTGTGTGGTGTCTGCGGGGGTTGTGACATCCCTGGCTCACCCCTGGGGCACGTGTCTCATCCAAGAAGGTATCCCAAAGTGGCAAAAAGTCCCATAAAAGAAGATGAGGCTTGAAAGGGGAGGTAAAGGAACTTGTGGAAGAAAAAAAATAGTGCAGCAGAGTAGCGGGGCCTGAGTCATCCCGCAGACCAAAGTGCCTTTCCAGCAACCCCTGCGTGGGGTCCCTGAGGGTCATGGCAACCCTGGCTCACCCCAGGGTGCCTGTCTCACCCACGGGGTGGACCTCAAAGCAGCAAGAAGGTGTATAAGGGAAGATAGGGCTTGAAAAGGGAGGTGGAGGCAGCTATGGGAGGAAAACAAATGGTGTAGCAGAGAAGAGGGGCCTGGGTCTTCCCACGGATGAAAGTGTCTTCAGCAGCCCCTGCGTGCAGCCTGAAGAATGGTGGCATCCCTGGTTCACACACACAGTGCATGTCTCACCCACGGGGGGGCACCCCAAAGCGACAAAAGGCCCCGAAGTGAAGGTCAGGATTGAAAGGGGAGGTAGAGACACCTGAGGAAGGAAAAAAAATGGCGTGGCTGATAAGGGGGGCCTAGGTCCTCACACGGATGAAAGAGCCTTCCCAGCAGACCCTGCGTGGGGTCTGGGGTATCATAGTGTCCCTGGCTTACCTCCAGGATGGGTGTCTCAACGGGGGAGGGGGTACCCCAAAGTGGCAAGAAGGCCCGTAAGGGAAGATAAGACTTGAAAGTGGAGGTCGAGGAACCTGTGGAAGGGAAAAAATGGCACAGCCCAGAAAGGGGAACTGGGTCCTCCCACGGATGGAAGTTCCTTCCCATCATCCCCTGCGTGTGATCTGCCAGGGTCATTAGGGTGCGAGTTCACCCACAGGTGGCACCTAAAGCGAAAAGAAGGCCTATGAGGGAAGGCTTGTAAGGCTTGAAGGGGGAGGTCGAGGCACCTGTGGAAGGAAAAAAAATGGCACGGTCAAGAAAGGGGGCCTGGGTAATCCTACAGATGAAAGTGCCTTTCCAGCAGTCCCTGTGCGGGACCTGGGGGATTGTGGCGTCCCTGGTCCATACTCAGCTGGCGCAACAAGCCCATGGGGGGCACCCCAAAGCGATGAAAGACCCCAAAATGAAGGTCGGGTCTGAAAGGGGCAGTGTAGGCAGCAGTGCAACAAAGAAAAATGGCACGGCTGAGAAGGAGGGCCTGGGTCCTCCCACGGATGAAACTGCATTCCCAGCAGCCCCTGCATTGAGTCCACAGAGGTCGTGTGGTGTCTGTCTCATTTATGGGTAGGCACCCCAAAGGAGCAAGAAGGTCAATAAGGGAAGATAAGCCTTTAAAGGGGAAGTTGAAGCACCTGTGGAAGGAAAGAAAACAGTGAGACAGAGAAGGAGGGCCTCAGTTCTCCCATGGTCGAAAGTGCATTCCCAGCAGCCCCTGCACAGGGCATGGGGGATCGTGGCATCCCTGGCTCACAACCACAGTGTGCGACAAGCCCATGGAGGGCACCCCAAAGAGACAAAAGGCCCCGAAGTGAAGATCCGAATTTAAAGGGGAGGTGGAGGCCCCTGTGGAAGGAAGAAAAATGGTGTTGCAGAAAAGGGGGGCCTGGGTCCTCCCACGGATGAAAATGCCTTCCCAGCAGGCCCTGTGTAGGGTCCATGGGGGTCGCGGGGTGCATGACTCACCCATGTGGGGCACCCCAAAGCATCAACAAGACCCATAAGGGAAGATAAGACTTGAAAGGGGATATTGAGACACCTGTGGAAGGAAGAAACGGGTGTGGCCGAGAAAGGAGGTCTGGGTCCTCCCATGGACGGAAGTACCTTCCCAGGAGCCCCTGTGTGGGTTCCTCAGGGGTCGTGGCATGCGAGTCTCATCCATTGGTGGCACCACAAGGCAGCAAGAAAGCCCATAAGGGAACATAAGGGTTGAAAGGGGAGGTTGAGGCACCTGTGGAAGGGAAAAAACAGCAGGGCTGAGAAGGGTGTCCTGGGTCCTCCCATGCTAAAGTGCCCTCCCAGGAGCCCTCCCGCAGGGCTTGGGGATCTGTGGCATCCCTGGCCCCCATCCACAGTGTGCAACAAGCCCACAGGGGACACCCCAAAGAGACAAAAGCTACCGAAGTGAAAGTCAGGATTGAAAGGGAAGGTGTAGGCAGCTGTGGAAGGAAGAAAAATGGTGCAGCCAAGAAGCGGGGCCTGGGTCCTACCACGGAAGAAAGTGCCTTAACAGTAGCCCCTGCTTGAAATCCACAGGGGTTGTGTGGTGTGTGTCTCACCCACAATGGGCACCCCAAAGTGGCAAGAAGGCTGATAAGGGAAGATAAGACTTGAAAGGGGAGGTCGAGGTCCCTCTGGAAGGAAAATTGGCACGACTGAGAAAGCAAGCCTGGGTCCTTCCACAGACGAAAGTGCATCCCCAGCAACAGAGCAAGACCCTGCCTCAAAATAAATAAATAAATAATCTTTACCAGCTCTGTGATCTAGGACAATTTATTTGAGTTCTGCAGGCCACATCCAAAGATAATAATTAAACTTACCTTCTTGATTGTGACAACTAAATAAAAAATAATACATGTAAAGTGCTTAGAACAGTTCCTGGCATTTAGTAAGAGCGTTGCAAGTATTAACTATTATTAGTACCATCATCACCTTTATTGCCACTATTTACTGAGTGTTTAATATGTACCAGACATGTCTAAGCACATATACTACATGCATTATTAGCTCATTGAACTTCACTTTTGTTTTTTTGGGGGGATGGTTTTGCTGTTTTTTTGAGATGGAGTCTCACTCTGTCACTCAGGCAGTAGTGCAGTGGTGTGATTTCGGCTCACTGCAACCTCTGTCTCCCAGGTTCCAGCAATTATCTTGCTTCAGCCTCCCAAGTAGCTGGGACTACAGGAGTGCACCACCACACCTGGCTAAATTAGTATTTTTATTAGAGATGGGGTTTCACCATGTTAGCCAGGCTGGTCTTGAACTCCTGACCTCAAGTGATCCACCCACCTCAGCCTCCCAAAGTGCTGGGATTACATGCATGAGCCACTGCACCTGGCTGAACTACACTTTGAAGTAGGGGTTAACTCTGTTCTTCAATTGAGGAAACTAAAAATGGGAGAGTTCAGTAACCTGCACAAAGTTAAACTGGCAAGTAATTGGTGAAGTCAAAATCTAGAATCAAGGGTTCTTGTTTTATATTTTTTGTTTTGGAGATAGGGCCTTGCCATGTCACCCAGGCTGGACTGCAGTGGTGCAATCACAGCTCACTTTAGCTTCAACCTCCTTGGCTCAAGCGATCCTCCCACCTTGGTCCCCTGAATAGCTGGAACCACAGGCACCCACCACCACACCTGGCTAATTTTTGTAATTTTTGTAGAGACAGGGTTTCACTATGTTGTCCTGGCTGGTCTTGAACTCCTGAGTTCAAGTGATCCACCCACCTCGGCCTCCCAAAGTGCTGGGATTACAGACGTGAGCCACCGCATCAGGCCTGGAATCAAGTTTTCCTAACTCCGTAGTTTTACTGTAATTGCCCTCTGCTACTGTCCATAGTAACAGCTATATTACTGAGTACTTCTCACTTGCTGAGTAGGGTGCTGAGCACTTTACATGCCTTACCTTATTTCATTTAATGTTCACAATAATCCTATGAGGTATATTTTCTGGTTATTCCTCTTTTACAGATGATGTAACCGAGGTTCAGAGAAGCTAAGCAACCATCTCAAATGTATACAGCAAAGAAAGCCAGCATTTAAATCCAGGCCTGCCTGACTCTACAATCTGTTCTATTGAGTTTGACTGCCAAACAGGTGAGCAAGATGCTTCTAGAAGGTTGGTAACAGTGATTGGTTATCCATGACATCTGGGGTCCACTGAAACCCAGGGATGCATAGTTAGCCTAATCAGCCCTATTTTCTGAGCTATCATTAGGGATAATTTTCACTTCTCTGATGCTTCACTTCCCTTCAGTTCTGAAAGCTGTTGATTTGCTCAGATTAAGACCAGTTTCTGTGCCTTTCACGTCTCAGATTGTTGTGTATATGCTCAAGAGTATGGCGGAATCATAAACTGTCCAAAAGGAGGCCCTGGTGTACTATGCAAATTTTGCCACATTGCTATGGGAGGAGTCTGTATTTCTTTTTTTTTTTTTTTTTTTTTTGAGACGGAGTCTCGCTCTGTCACCCAGGCTGGAGTACAGTGGCCGGATCTCAGCTCACTGCAAGCTCTGTCTCCCAGGTTTATGCCATTCTCCTGCCTCAGCCTCCCGAGTAGCTGGGACTACAGGCGCCCGCCACCTCGCCCGGCTAGTTTTTTTGTATTTTGTAGTAGAGACGGGGTTTCACCGTGTTAGCCAGGATGGTCTCGATCTCCTGACCTCGTGATCCACCCGTCTCGGTTTCTTGACCAAACACTCGAGGTTATGTGACTCCAAGATTCCAAATGTTCATTTAAACATCAGGTCGCATTTTGTGATTAATAGTACTGTAAGTAGAACATATTTTATAGATCAGGGGTTCTTAGCCAGGGATGCATAGCAGGGCTTCAAAGGCTCTGGAAACATTCTGTATGTGTGTGCATTTTACTGGAGAGAGAGCTCCTAGCCTTTATAACATTCTCAAAGGAGTTTATGACTCAAAAAAATCATTTAAAAACCATTGTTCTGCAGCTGGACGCAGTGGCTAGTGCCTGTAATCCTAGCACTTTGGGAGGCTGAGATGGGTGGTGTCAGGCCTCTGAGCCCAAGCTAAGCCATCATATCTTCTGTGACCTGCATGTATACATTCAGATGGCCTGAAGTAACTGAAGAATCACAAAAGAAGTGAAAATGGCTGGTTCCTCCCTTAACGGATGACATTACCTTGTGAAATTCCTTCTCCTGGCTCAGAAGCTCCCCTGCTGAGCACCTTGTGATCCCCTCCCCCAACCCTGCCCACCAGAAAACAACCCCCTTTGACTGTAATTTTCCACTACCTATCTAAATCCTATAAAATGACCCCACCCCTCTCTCCCTTCGCTTACTCTCTTTTCGGACTCAGCCCGCCTGCACCCACGTGAAATAAACAACCTTGTTGCTCACATAAAGCCTGTTTGGTGGTCTCTTCACATGGATGCACGTGACAGGCAGATGACCTGAGACCAGCCTAGCCAAAATCATGAAACCCCGTCTCTACGAAAAATACAACAATTATCTGGGTGTGGTGGCACATGCTTGTAATCCCAGCTACTCGGCTGGTAGGGGGGTGGGGCTGAGGCAGAAGAATAGCTTGAACCTGGGAGGTCACAGTGAGCAGAGATCACATCATTGCACTCCAGCCTGGGCAACTAAGCAAGACTCCATCTCAAAAAAGTTTTTTTTAAAAAGAGAATTCTCTTCAGTGCTCCCATCTGCTTTTGCAGAATCAGAGAATGTGATCACTGCAAGGGTTGAGGGGAGAGAACTGGGGACAGAAGGGAGAGGGCCAAAGGCTGGAGGGGCAATAGCTCACTCTGGAATGTTTTCAAGTTTGATGGGGACGAATCAGGAAATAAGCTGACTCTGGAAATGACACAGAACACACAGTATTATTGCTTTTTGAAAGGTGGGTGGTTCTTGGTTTTTCCTCAGAATTCATTCATTTACTTCTAGGAAGTGCCATTTAGGTTCATACAGTTTACATATACCTGGTTTCACTGCATCTGGAGAGATTCCGGAGAGTTCTTGTTAATGATAAGTCCCAGGGTGGAGCTACAATGCACTTTCCATTGTGAACCCTGATTAACTTAAGACAGGTTTCAGTAAATTTAGAAAGTTTACTTGGCCAAGGTTAAGGATGCACACCCATGACACAGCCTCAGGATGTTCTGAGGACATATGCCTAAGGTAATGAGAGCACAGTTTGGTTTTATCCATTGTAGGAACACAGGAGACATCAATCGATGTGTGCAAGATGAATGTTGGTTCAGTCTGCAAAGGCGGGGCATCTTGAAGCAAAGGCGGGAATTCTCAAAGCGAGGAGGCTCCAAAGTGGGAAATTGAATTTGCATTTATCTGTGAGCAGAGATAGATAGAATATTTATAGATGAATAGAATGGGAGACCAGATGGCCCTAAGAAGTTCCCAGCTTGACTTTTCCCTTTAGCTTAGTGATTTGGAAGCCCCAAGATTTATTTTTCCTTTACACAATTTTTAAAACTCAGATAGAGGTGTCCTTGCTTGTTAAAGAAACAAAGGAAGTAAGAACAGCAAATGATAGGCCGTGCGCAGTGGCTCACGCCTGTAATCTCAGCACTTTGGGAAGCCAAGGTGAGTGGATCACTAGAGGTCAGGAGTTTGAAAACAGCCTGGTCAACATGGTGAAATCCCATCTCTAGTAAAAACTCTAAATTAGGAGGGTGTGGTGGTGGGCGCCTGTAATCCCATCTACTCTGGAGGATGAGGCAGGAGAATCACTGGAAGCTGGGAGGCAGAGTTTGCAGTAAGCTGAGATCACACCAATGCACTCCAGCCTGAGCAAAAAGAGTGAAAGTCTGTCTAAATAAATAAAGAGGTAAATAAATAAATATAATTATTTTAATCTGCTTGTTAAAGTATATAATAGAATTCTGAATTTCTTTTTTTGTGATTTTGAATTTCTTTGTTTCCCTAACACAGCTATTTAGAATTCTCATTCAGAAAAATGACATATTTCTGTTTCTCCAGGATTGGTCCCTGGTTCCTTGTTTAGTTCATTTGGTTAAGTATCTCCTTTCATCATTTGCTGATGCCAGTAGATCTTTGTGGGTGTCCCACCATTGAAGATTTTGATATTTATTGTAATCAACACTGCCTGGGCTTGTTTGTAGCCATTGTTCCTGGGAAAACTTTAGAGATATTTGAACGGACTTGGGTGTTATGATCTAAGTTCTTTCTACTTTAGGGGACATCTCAAGCCCAGTAACACTGGTTCTTGCAGGCTCACAGAGGGACTGCCTTGATGGTCTTGGACAACATGATCTTGGAGAATTTTCTGAATTATCTAGCGGAGATTCTTCTTTTCTTCTTTTACTTTCTCCCAAACAAATGGGGTCTGTGTATCTGTGTTTCTGTGTGTGTTCTCAGTCACAGGAAAGTAATGTGGAGTGACAAAACATCTCTGTGACCATGACCACTATGACTGAACTGGGTCAGACCTGAATCCAGCAGAGTGCTTGATCTCACCCAAGGCCTTTCATCATAGCTTCCTGGTTACTGTCTATGTTCACTCAAGGCGCTGTGACTCTAGAATCAATAGGCACTAGGTTGGTTCAGAGGTGTGATTCAGGAGTCAGGGACTAAAATTAAAAACTTCAGAAAGCTATGGTTTTGGCAGTGACAGTTTGGGTGGAGAGTGTGGAACAGATCTTTAAAAAGATAAATGTTTCTCAATAAAGATTGAAACCTGATGGGAAAAAAAATTGAGAAATATACAAAAAATAAATTATGTTCATGCTAATTTTACTTTTTTCTTTCTCTCTCTCTCTCTCTCTTTTTTTTTTTTTTTTTTTTTTTTGATACAGGATATTGCTCTATCACCCAGGCTGGAGTGCAGTGGCATGAGCTCAGCTCACTGCAAGTTCTGCCTCCTGAGTTCAAGTGATTGTCCCACCATAGCCTCCCTAGTAGTTGGGACTACAGACACCTGACACGATGCCCGGCTAAATTTTGTATTTTTAGTAGAGATGGGGTTTCCCTATGTTGGCCAGACTGGTCTTGAACTCTTGGCCTCAAGTGGTCTGCCCACCTTGGCTGGCCTCCCAAAGTGCTAGGATGACAGGTATGAGCCACTGCACCTGGCCCAATTTTACTTGTTGCTTAATTATACCAGAACTCATTCTGAAAAAAAAGACTAGATGCAGGGATTAATAACTAGTGCTTTGATTCTATTTGTAAAATGTATTTTCTTTCTTTCTTGTGGGCATCAGTAAATTAAACACTAATAAAAATAGAATACAGGTCGGGCACGGTGGCTTACACCTGTAATCCCAGCACTTTGGAAGGCATAAGCAGGTAAATCACAAGGTCATGAGTTTGAGACCAGCCTGGCCAACACAGTGAAATTCCATCTCTACTAAAAATACAAAAAACAATTAGCCAGGCATGGTGGCGGGTGCCTGTAATCCTAGCTACTCGGGAGGCTGATGCAGGAGAATCACTTGAACCTGGGAAGCAGAAGTAGCAGTGAGCCGAGATTGTGCCACTGCACTCCAGCCCAGGTGATAGTGCGAGACTCCGTCTTAAAAAAACCTGTGTGTGTATATATATATACACACACACACATGTTTTCAGTCATGTAGTGTGTGTGTATTATCTTTATATAAGCTATATATTATGTGTATATTATAATATGCAGATAAAATATACATTATATATAGAAACAGACAAAATATACATTACACACTTACACACACACACTCGTGGACAAACATGTGCTATCTGGTCTAAGATGTATTCAAGCACTTCTTAGTCATCATTGAAGAGTAGTGATTGAACTTATTTATAAATTTATTAAAACTTTATCAATTTATAAATAAATATAACATTTATTAAACACATAATTAGCAACCTCATTCTTAGAAGAAACACCTAATTTGTGTAATAATTATATATTTGATAGACATGCTGAATACATGTTTCTTAAGGTAAATGTATATTCTATGTAAATCCTTCCCATATGTTGATCCCCAAAGCATGTGCAACTTTTGTAAACACTTTTATGTGCTGCATTAAGTTAAAAATGGATGTCAAGTGTTGTAATAATCTAATACTTTTTTCTGAATATCAACACCAGGTTTTTACCTGTTTATCAAATACACAATTGCCACCCTCTCTTTCCCTGGCATTTTTTTAGACCACTGGCAAGGGATTTCTCAGCTTGCCAAAATGATAGGATTAAATGATGAGTTTTGAGATTCCAATTTACTACTTACCAGTCATATGGCCTTGGTTATTCATTTATTCTTTAGGCAACCACTCACAATGAGATGACATTTTATCCTCTTGTGTAAAATTGGAATAATGAGTCCCTTGATCCTTGAGTTTTCCTAAAGATTAAGTCAACTCACACCTGTAAGGCACTGCTTAGCACAGTGCTTGGCAGAGAATATGCCCTTAAGTAGCAGCATGTATTTTCTTCTGTAGATAACAGAGAGCAAAGTATTCCAAAGGCATAGTTCAGCTGGAACCTAAATACTTCATACACAGACTATAAAAAAATCACAACTTGTGAGAAACAGATCAGTGAACTACAGTCCAAACTTTTTTTCTCTCCTCCCCACTGCGTGTTGACTCATATCTCTGCCCCTTTTTATCATCAGTCAAAGCAGACAGAATTGGGTTGCCTAATTCATAGTAGGAATCAGAGATTTTTAAAAAAGAGCATTGGGGTTGTACTTAGTATCTATTAAATATTTATTTCTATAAATCTAAGAACATCTATTGTCACATAATTCTCATTAAATGTATATTTACAAAACTCTGCCAGGCATGGTGGTTCGCTCCTGTAATCCTAGCACTTTTGGAGGCTGAGGTGGGCAGAACAGTTGTGCTCAGGAGTTCAAGGCTAGCCTGGGCAGCATGGGGAAACCCCAACTCTACATAAAATAAAAAATTAGGCGAGTGTGGTGGTGTGCATCCCTAGTCACAGCTACTTGGGAGTATCACTTGAGCCCAGGAGACGGAGGTTGCAGTGAGCTGAGATTACATCACTGCACTTCAACCTGGGTGATAGTGAGACCTTGTCTCAAAAATCAAATCAAATCTATATTTACAGAACTCTTATTGTTAATATGTTTACCCTTCAGTTTGTAACTTATGAGAGTCGTGAAGCACGTGTAGAATTTGCCATTTTTTCTCTGCTCAGCTTCTTCTATTTAAACTCAGACTATAGTGTTAAATATTTGTTTGAGGCAAGGGCTAAAGTAGGATAGCACTATCCCCTGGGCAGGAGCATGAGGGCACAAGGGGCCAGAAGTGATTCATATGAAAAAGAGGGTTTGAGTGGTTGGGAGATATTTTTCTCTTGGCTTGTTATACTAAGGCCTTTGATGCCTTACATTTCAAGAGCACCCAGGATTAAGAACTTTTTCCTTTCTATCACTTTGTAATCACTCTTGACTGTACATTTGTCAGCACTTCCAGCCGCCTTTACACCTGTATCTCCCTGTGCACCCTAGGAGACTACACAGAATGATGAATTAGATACCTGTATCCAACAGAACTATAAAAGTTTGAGTTCCCTCTCCAAATCTCCAATCTTACATAGTTTAATACTTAAAGTTTCTGAAGTTGGTTATAGATGAAGAAAAAAATTTAGGAGTGAAGAGGGAGTGGGCACCTTCATGTGGATAAAGAAGAGACTAATGAGACCCATTTAACGTAGCTTTCAGTAGCCTTTTGGCTGCTCACAGCTCAACCACATGAACTTCTAGTGTTTTGGACTCATCCAAGCCTCAACATTAGCTTCAAGGGTACCTTGATACTTTCATCAGGAGAAAAATGAGCATGAAAAGCACTCATGCTCTTGGTTTTAATCCTCTCATGCATTAGCCTCCTTAACAGACAGCAGAGTGTAGAGCCCTCGTTTCACCACACTAACCACTTGACTGAGAGAATTTGCTGTTGGTCCTAGGGGAACTTCTCATATCCCTTGCAAGTTCTTCAAGAATTTGTATCTTTTCCCTTTTCAGAAAGCTGTTTTTATCTCAACGTCCCACTCTCATCTCCAAAACTAAATCATTGTGAAGTATCTTAGACTTCATCCTATTTCTAAACTAATCTATTAACCTTCCAGTTTCATGGATACTGGTAGAAGGCAGGAGACACTGAAGCATGACAAAAATACCTAGGATTTGCTGCAGAACTAGAGGCAAAAGCTTCATATTTGTATTAGTTCTCCTTGTCCATACTGCATTTTTAGAGGACTTTCAAAAGGCTCAGATGGACATTGCACATGGGGAAGATTTGTGTCATAGCTGAGCAACCTCAAGATTAAGGAATCTCAATCTTTTTAAAGTAGGTTACAAGCAAACCTGTCCAACCTTTGCCTCATAGAGAAAAATTGTCTTTATTATATTGGTTAAGTAATTTATCTGCCATTCACCTGAAGAGAAAAACTACTGTACCCTTTTCCAAGGCTATTTCTGTACAAAAATCTTTGAAAAAAAAAAATAACCTGGAACAGGAGAGAGATGTGACATAAGAAATAACAAATCAACAAACTCTAAGATACTTTTGGAGAATTATATCTCAGCAGCATGCATCTTTTCCATTAAATATTGCACTAAGCAATCCTCTGATGAAAAAGATTCATTGAAGATTTTCGACATGAAGACTAACGTTGGTTGTGTTGTTTTGGGATTGTTAAAGACTGAAAGAGACAAGAATAAATACAATTACCAAGGACTTTAGAGAGATGGAAGTCCTTTTTTGGTGGGGAGGGATGGAGTTTCTTTGTCTTCCAGGCTGGAGTGCAATGGTACGATCTTGGTTCACTGCAACCTCCACCTCCCGGGTTCAATTGGTTCTTCTGCCTCAGCCTCCTGAGTAGCTTGGACTACAGGCTCCTGCCACCACACCCAGCTAATTTTTGTACTTTTAGTAGAGATGGAGTTTTACCATATTGGCCAGGCTGCTCTCGAACTCCTGACCTCAGATGCTCCACCCACCTTGAACTCCCAAAGTGCTAGGATTACAAGCATGACCCACTGCACGCAGCCCCAGAAATGGAAGTTCTGTGTGTAAAGTAATATAATTCTCACTGGGTGAATAACAGGTGAGAGTAATGAAAATAAAACACAATTCAACATATTTAGAACACACTGAAATTAGCTTATTGGAAAAAGTTAAATGTATACAGCTTATTTATTCTGAATGAATTGATAATCTATATTTGAGAGATGAAATCATTATTTTGCAACATAGAAACATAAACTGCATTTCCATATACCAACAATTTGACAGTAAATTAAGAAAACAATTGTTTGCAACAACATTAAAATAATGTAATTCTTTGCAATACATTTAATAACAAGGCAAAAAACTTGTACAGTGAAAACAGGGTCAGAATATTTATGAAATAGATGACAAAATACTTAAATAAGTGGCAAGGAATTCCATGTTTATGGACTGAAAGACTTAATAAAATTAAGATGACAATACACCAAAGTAGTGTACAGATGACTGTAATTCCAATTTTTTATTTTTTCCAACATTTCTTCTGCAAAAACAAAATAGCTTATTCTAAAATTCATGTGGAATTTGAAGGTACTCTGAACATTCAAAATAATCTTGTAAAAAGAACAAAGTTAGATGGCTCGCAATTTTAAATTTCAGGGCATACAAAGCTACTATAATTAAAACAGTTTGGTACTGACACAAGAAAAAAAGATAAAGACAAAATAAATAATATAGATAACCCCCCCAAAAAACCTCTTGCATAAATTATTGATCATTTTTTGACAAGCATGCCTAAACCATTATGTAAAGGAAAGTACAGTTTGTTCAACAATTGATGCTGGGAAAACAAGTCCACATTTAAACCAGTAAGGTTAAATCTTTATCACATTTCATGTAAAAAAAATTAATTAAAAATAGATTCAAGACATAGAAATAAGTGTTAAAACTTTTGTGGTTCCTCATGGTTGTTTTTATTTATGTGGAGTCAGTACTACCATGAACACCTTTATACACACAAACTAGGAATCTTAGAAGAAATAGATGCATTCCTAGACACACATGTCCTCACAAGACTGAGCCAGGAAGACAATGATTTCCTAAACAGACTAATAACAAACTTTGAAATTGAATCAGTAACACATAGCTTGCTAATCAAAAAGAGCCCTGGATCTTATGAATTTACAGCCAAATTCTACCAAATGTACAAAGAAGAACTGGCACAATTCCTACAGAAACTATCCCAAAAAATTGAGGAGGAGAACCTCCTCTGCCACTCATTCTATGAGGCCAGCATTATCTTGAAACAAAAACCTGGAAGAGACACAATAAATATAGAAAACTTTAGGCCAATGTTCTTGATGAATATGAATACAAAAGTCCCCACCAAAATTTATGCATGTGAATCCAGCAGCAAATAAAAAAGATAGTCAATCATGATCAAGTAGGCTCCCTCCTTAGGATGCAAGGTAGTTTAGCATATGCAAATCAATTAATGTAATTTATTGCATAAACAGGACTAAAAACAAAAAAGATATTCCATCATGATCAAGTAGGCTCTTTCCTTAGGATGCAAGGTGGTTTAGCATATGCAAATCAATTAATGTAATTTAGCACATAAACAGGACTAAAAACAGAAAACATGATTATATCAATAGGTGTAGAAAATAATAAGAGCCATCTATAACAAGCCCAAAGTCAACATTCTGCTGAATGGGCAAAAGTTGGGAGCATTCCCTTTGAAAACCAGCTCAAGGTAAGAATCTCTTCTCACCATTTCCATTCAATGTAGTATTGGAAGCCCTGACCGGAGCAATCAAAAATAATAAAATATCTGGGAATACAGCTAAGCAGGGAGGTGAAAGGGCTGGACAATGAGAATTACAAAACACTGCTCAGGCCAGGCGTGGTGGCTCATGCCTGTAATCCCAGCACTTTGGGAGGCCAAGGGGGGTGGATCACAAGGTTAGAAGATCAAGACCATGCTGGCTAATATGGTGAAACTCCATCTCTACTATAAAAAGTAAAAAAATTAGCCAGGCATGGTGTTGGGCACCTGTAGTCCCAGTTTCTCAGGACTGAGAATGCTGAGACAAGAGAATGCTGTGAATCTGGGAGGCAGAGCATGCAGTGAGCCGAGATTGTGCCACTGCACTCCATCCTGGGCAACAGAGACTCCATCTCAAAAACAAAACAAACAAACAAAAAACCCTGCTCAAAGAAATCAGAGAAGACACAAACAAATGGAAAAACATCCCATGCTCATGGATAGAGGATCCAATATGACTAAAATGGCTATACTACACAAAGTAATTTACAGATTCAATGCTATTCCTATTAAACTATCAATGAAATTCTTAACAGAGCTAGATAAAACTATTTTAAAATTCATATAAAACCAAAAAGAGCACAAATAGACAAGGCAATCCTAAGCAAAAAGAACAAAGCTGGAGTCTGTCCCGTCCCGCGGGATCATCAATGTAGGCCCTAGAAGAGGGAGTGGGAACTCAGGGGGACAAGAGACATGAGAAATGGAGTCAAGACAGTATCCTGATCAAGTCTCATTTATTGGTGGCATTGTAATGCCTTATATAGACCAGCAGGGGCAGAGGTTGGGCCAGGGCGATGATGGTGGCCCTGCGGTGGGCGTGGCCAGGTAGGTCTCGGTTTCTTCGGTCGGAGGTCACGTTGCACCTGCGCCATCAGTTGGTAATTTTCCTGGGTGCAGGATGGCGCCTGCGCTGTAAGTTGATCATTTTCCCGGGCATGGGAAAATGGGTGATGAAGAACCAGGAAGAGCGCCATTTTGTACTGGCATATGAGACAGCAGAACAGGGAAGAAAGTAAATCTAGGGAGGAGGCATAAAGTGGAAATGTATAGAGCTCAGGCGTCAGTCATCAGTTATAATTGCTATGGCTGGGCCACGCAGCTCCGGACAGGTCCCCCTTTTTTATTATTTCATGATGAGAGATAGCCCCTCGGGAACTGCGCCTGTCTTAGGTTGGGTCAACTCATCCCCACCTTTTAAGCCCATCATGGGATTAGGCAGCAGCAAGGGCAGCCCTCCTGTCTTAGGCTCAATTGGGGGTGGTGTCCTCTTACCCGTCATTGACTGTCCAGTTCAGCTCACAGGGGAGGTGGTCTTATAAGGGCAGATAAGACTCACCATGTTCAGACATCTCAAGGTGATGATAATGGACCTGTATAGGCTTGGCCTGGAAGGCCTCGATTTGTCATCTGACGAATGCCATAAGCTTATTAAGGATTATAGGCCCAAGAGTGAGAAAGAGTAGAAGGGTAAGTAAAGGACCCAAAAATGGTAGGAGATAAGGGAGAAGTCCGTGGAGTCCAGTCCAAAGTGGATTGGCAGCCAGATCTTTTCTGCATTTTTCTAGCTCTTCTTGTAAGGTCTTTATTTTATCTCTAACAATCCCGGATTTGTTAGCATAAAAACAGCATCTTTCCTGTAGAGCCAAACAGATCGCTCCCTGTTCTGCTGTTAGTAAGTCTAGACCTCTTCTATTTTGGAGAACTACTTCAGCTAATGAGTCTACTTGATCTTGTAGATCTTGTATAGTACTGGATAAGGTTTGTACATCTGAAATCAATTGATTGGATAATTTAGTATATTGGGTTAGTGAGACTCCTAGGCCTGTAGCTCCTGTTGTAAATGCAGTGGTGATTCCCAGTCCAGCCAACAAGGGAATAAATTGTATGGCCCGTTTTGGTCTATATATAAAATGCTCAATAGCGGGATGGGGATAGGTTCATCTCCAGGGATGATATCAAAGTCGGGGAGAAGAGTGGCTAGAACACAAAGCCCTGTCCAATTTGTGGGTAGATAAGTATATGCCATGTTGTTTCCACAGAGGAAAACTGAGCCATTTATAGCACACAAGGGGCTGGTGACATTGATTATGGAGGTACAGTTGTTGAATACAACGTAGCCTAGATCGATTTCTTCAGTGCTATTGTAAGAGGGTGAAAAGAGGCAAGAGGAGTTAGAAAACTTCATTGGTTGAACTAAGAGGGGAGAAATAATTGGACAAGAGTTACTGACCAAGGACTCACCCGTGCAATTGACATAGGATAATGAAAAGTTAGGTATAGCGAGAGGAGTAGGGGGACCCATTTTTAGACAAAGCCAACAATCGTGGGCAAGGCTTGTATTGGACATTTGGAGTAAGTTGTAAGTGGCATTAAGGATATCAAAAGTTTGAGCATCGATCATAAGGTTATCTCTAACCTTAGGCAGGGCCAAAGGGTGATATTGAATTTCAGGATACAGGGCTTTATGAATTTCTTCTAGTTTTTTCTGAACAGTTTTAATTCTTGTGGTGTCTAATGGACCTCCCCCATCAGAGATGTGGATAGGGGCTGTAGTGCTCCAGCAAACAGGCTGTCCTTTTTGGCCGTTACAAGGAGATTGTACAAGTTTATTGGTGGATCCTAATACTTGTACATCACTGGTACCTCCAGTTTGTGTTTTTAGTAACGTAGCCGTATAGTATGTTTTATTGCCTGATTTGCATTGTTGATATGAGATGTAGCAAGAACTATGTACAGAGGACTGGAAAGAACTACAGGGGCATTCTTGGAGCGGCCCACGAGGGGAGGTGTCTCTTGGGGTTGACTTACATTTCCATAGCTGGTTTGGCATTAAGTAAGCTGTCTTGCCTGAGCAAGTCACTTGGAAGATTCTGTCTGATGGAGGTTCAGATACTTGTCCCCCACTGCAGTCACAAGGCTGGCCGTGTTGCTTTCGTATTAGTTCTATTGCTTTACGAGGGTCATCAAAACCTGCATAGACTGTCACTATGTTATATAAAATGATTATTTTCCAAAAGAATATCATGTTGGGCTTCATTTTCTGAAAAACAAAAGGGAAGAAACTTCTCAGGGAGGATTGTTTTCCCTGGATTGACAATGGTTATGATTCATTTGTCTTACCAATCTTTCGGGCAGCCATCTGGCTGCATCATTTTTTTGTGAGAAAATACATACTGAGCCTCTTCCCCAAATTAAAACTGGGTCAGGGCCATGCCATGAATTATCGAGTGGATCTTTCCATTTTACCATTGCGAACTGTTTTTGAGATTCAGGATGCCAGAAACGGTCGGCAGCAGATTTTCCGTGACTGTCCAAATTTAAAAAATTAAGGATAAAGAGGGCATGATTAAGTATGTTTCTGGGGGTACCCTTCACGGGGTACCAGCTCCCCCCTTTTATTTTTTCGATAGTAGTTTTTAATGACAGATGGGCCCTTTCTACTATACCTTGTCCTTGGAGATTGTAGGGAATGCCTGTGATATGTTTAATTTGTAGGGTGTTGCAGAATTGTAAGAAAGTTTTGGCTGTGTAACCAGGACCGTTATCTGTCTTAATTTGTTTGGGTATACCTAAGATGGAAAAGCAATGTAATAAATGAGTTATGACATGTTTGGTGGCCTCTCCTGTCTGGAGAGTTGCAATAATGAACCCACTATAGGTGTCTATGCATACATGAATATATTTTAGTTGGCCAAATTCTGAGTGATGCGTAACGTCCATTTGCCAAATTTCGTTGGGGATGAGTCCTCGAGGGTTAACTCCTAGATGAGGAACGGGTAAATAAGTTATGCAGTTGGCACATTGTTTAACTATTTGTCGGGCTTGTTCTCTAGTAATTTTAAACATAAGTCTTAAGGTCTGGGCGTTTAAATGATGTAGGGCATGTGCTTTTTGCGCTTGTTGTAAATTGTCTGTAGTGACTGTGGCTATGGTTTTTGTTGCCATGTCAGCTGCTGAATTACCTTGTGCTAAAGGTCCCGGTAATCCTGAATGTGCTATAATATGTCCAAGGAAAAAGGGAGTAGTCCTTTTTTGAATAAGTTGTTGACATTGTAGAAATAGGTTAGCTGTGTCTGAAATATGTTTAATTTGCGGCACGGTCTCTAAGAGGGGTATTGAATGAGCCAGGTAGGCGCTGTCTGTGTAAATATTAAGTGGCTGACAAGGGAAAGCTGATAATGCTGCAATTATGGCTTGTAATTCGACTAGCTGAGCTGATGTATAAGTGGTTTGGAATTTGACAATTGTATTATTGTAGGTGTAAGCAGTGAGTCCTGTGGAAGATCCATCAGTGAAAATTAGTAATACGTCATTGAGAGGTTCCTTACTGGTAATATGAGGAAATACAAACGCATGAAGTTTGCAAAATTGAATGAGTTTGTTAGGTGGGTAACGGTTGTCAATTGTGCCAGTGTAAGAAGCACAAGCAATTGGCCAGGCTTCTGTATTTTGTAACAGCCAATGGATGTGTGATTGAGTGTAGGGCTGTATAATGGTAGAGGGTTCTATTCCAAAGTATTTTCTACTGTTTTCTCTTCCCAAGATAATTAGATCAGCTATGGCATCATAATAAGGCAACAAAACCTTTTTGGGGGAGGAGGGCAGGTGTACCCACATAATGGGATTGTTTTGCCAGAATAAACCAGTAGGGGTCATTGCTGTGTTAAAAATGATGAATATTAATGGCTGAGAATAATCAATACTGGTAACAAATTGTGTTGTAATGGCATTTTCTACCTGTTGGAGGGCCGTTAATGCTTCTTTTGAAAGGGACCTGGGGGATTTCGGTTTAGAGTCTCCTTTTAATATATTGAAAAGAGGTTTTAACTCTCCTGTGGTAAGTTTTAAGTATGGTCGAAGCCAATTTATGTCTCCCAGTAATTTTTGGAAATCATTTAAAGTTTTTAGATGGTCACGACGTATAACGGCCTTTTGATTAATGATTTTGGGTCCATTAATTTGAAAACCAAGATAGGTGTATGGATTTTGTAGTTGTATTTTTTCTGGGGCTATTTGCAGTCCGGCTGTTGTCAACTCTTGTTTGAGTTGGGCAAAGCACTGTAAGACTTGGTCACCAATTTGTCCTGCTATTAAAATGTCATCCATATAATGTATAATATACATTTGTGTCCATATTTTTCTGACTGGTTCTATAGCAGCGGCTACATATTTTTGACATAAGGTAGGACTATTGGCCATACCCTGAGGTAAGACTTTCCATTGGTAACGTTTCATTGGCTGCCTAAAATTTGTAGATGGAAGACTAAAGACAAACCTTTTCTGATCAGCAGGATGAAGGGGGATTGTAAAGAAGCAATCTTTAAGGTCAATAATGATTTTAAAATATTTTTGAGGAATCGCAACTGGTGAGGGCAGTCCCGGTTCTAAGGCACCCATAAGGACCATAGTGATATTTACTGCTCTTAAATCTTGTAAGAGTCTCCATTTGCCAGACTTTTTCTTAATGACAAAGATAGGTGTATTCCAAGGGGAATTACTTTCTGTAATATGTCCTGCTAGCAGTTGTTCCTGCACTAACTGTTGGGCAGCACTTAGCTTATCATTAAGTAAAGGCCACTGATCAACCCAAACGGGCTCATCTGACTTCCAAGTAATGGGGTCAGCACACTTTTGGGGTGCAGGTATGTCAGTGGCCTGGGCTAAAAATTTCCAAACCCTTTTTTATCAAGTTGTCCTGAGACCGGTATAGGCTGTGGAATACCGTTTTCCTTTTTTCCAAGACCTTTACCAGGGGTGTATCCCTGAGTTAGCATTTGTGCAGTAACTATATCATTTGGGCTGCACATTATAATTTTCATTTGGGAGAGCAGGTCTCGTCCCCAAAGATTAACAGGTAAGTGAGGGATGATAAATGGCTTAATGAGGCCTGAATTGTTTTCTTTATCTGTCCATGTTAGGTATTTAGAACTTTGTTTAGGATTACTGCTTTGTCCAATTCCTCTCAGGTGAGTTGAAGTCTCTGTGGCAGGCCAATGAGAGGGCCAATCTTCTTGTTTAATGATGGTTACATCGGCCCCTGTGTCTATTAGCCCAGTAAATGCCTTACCATCTAACCATAAGGTTAGAGAGGGTTTTTGATTTGTAATTGGTTGCACCCAATATATATTTGACGATCCAAAACCTTTTGTATTCCTGTTAGAGTGTTGGATATTATTATCTGTTTTAACTAAGGGTAGCAAAACTAACTGTGCTATTCTAAGCCCTTGAGGGACAGTAATAATGTTGTTAATAGCTCTGGCCATGATTTTAATTTCTCCTTCATAATCATTATCGATAACTCCAGGGAGGACTTGTAAACCTTTCATGGTGACACTACTTCTTCCCAAGAGTAGCCCAAAAGTGTCAGGTGGTAAAGGCCCATATATTCCTGTATTTAAGGTTTGTGGTCCCATCTCAGGTGTTAATACTGTGTGGGAGGTGGAACTGAGGTCCAGTCCTGCACTTCCTGGGGTTGCTCTACTAAGTTTTGAAATGGATTGTTGCTGCTGGCTGGAACAAAGCTGACCGCCCCATATGCTTGTTTTGGGGCCTGGGGCTGGCCCCTCACCCCATTCCCCTGCTGAGACGATAAAGGATTTCCTTGACTATCAGTTTTAGATTTACATTCGTTGGCCCAGTGCCTTCCTCTTTTACACCTTGGGCAAAGGCCTGGAATTTTTGTTTCTGGATTTTTATTTTGGTTTTCATGGCAACCTTTTGCAAAGTGTCCTTTTTTACAGCATTTAAAGCATCCCCCTTTATCTTTACCTTTGTTATTGAGGAAGTCTCTTACTGTTTGACCCCTAAAGGCGGCGGCCATTGCTAGACCCTGTTGATATGAGGGCCCAATATCTGAACAAAGGCGAATATATCCTGTTAAATCTGTTTTCTTTCAATAAGGTCTGATTGCCGCTTGACAGGCGTGGTTGGCGTTTTCATATGCCAACTGTTTAACATAATCTACACCCGTTTCTGCATTTCCAAAAATTCTATCTGCCGTGGTCATGAGTCTATGTACAAAATCTGAGAACGGCTCATCTGGTCCTTGTTTGACTGCCGTGAGTGAGGCCCTTGGGTCTCCTTTAACAGGGAGTTTCCTCCAGGCTTTTGTAGCAGCTGCCTGGATTTGTGAAAACAAGCCAGGATCATATTGCATTTGGGCCTGAGTGTCTGCATAGTTACTTGAACCAGTTAATATATCAAAATCCCAGCCGTTTCCTGCCTGTTGGTTTCTTTTAGCTGTGTCCCTACAATTTTCAAAAAACTCTCACTTCCAAATTAAATGATCTCCCCCAGAAAGAACTGCCCTAACTAAGGTATTCCAATCTGTAGGGGTGAGCCAGTTATCGGCTACAGATTCCACTATTGCGAGAGTATATGGAGCAGTAGCCCTATATTGAGAAGCAGCAGTTTTTAACTCTTTTATGATAGTGAAATCAAACCCGGTATGATGTCTCCAAGCTTGTCCTTGCCCATCTGTGGTTTCAGTAACTGGGAAGATGTCTTTGGGGGAGGAGTCTTCTCTATGTCGGCTAGCAACTAACCCCCCTCTTGGAACATGCTGTCCAGGCCGCTGAGGTGGGCGCAGGGAACCCTCCATAACATCTGGGTTAGGTATCTTTTCGTTTCCTGTTTTAAATTTTTGGAGCCTAATTATCAATGATTGATGCAACTCCTCAAGTTTAATTTGTTCTTCTAGTTGAGCAATTTTTTGTTTTAATTCTTCTTTGGGATCTACTACTGCCATAACAATGGGCGCAGAGGCCCCATTACGTGTCCCATTATATGGGGGTGGGCGTGGAGTAAAGGGAGGCCAGTCGGGGTTATGATATTTAGCCGCCTCTTCCTCTAAATCATCCCAATTTATGTCTGATTGATCAGGCTTATTAGTTTCTTCCTCTTTTTGAGGCATTTGTAAAACTGGATTTTTTTCTGTTTGTTTTTGTGTAACATTTCTTTATATGTTACAGAAGGAGACTTGACTTCCTCATCATCGCTCTCAAGGGAAATGAGATCCTCCTCCATATCTTGCAGAGGCTTTGTGAGGTTAGAGCGGGAACTAACCTTTAGAATATGTTCTGTTTGAGCGACTGCGGCCATGACTTGTGGATCGACCTCCTTTTTATCTATCAAATCTTTAATGAGATTCCAATAAGAGAAGGCGGTCACAGGAATTTTTTCTGGCCCAAAAGTATTATAATAATCTTGAAAACAATCTCCTACTCTACGCCATCTTTTAATATCAATAGTTCCTTCCTGTGGGAACCAAGGGCAAGTGTCTTTTACAAAATCAAAACATTTAAACAAATCATTACCTTTAACCTTTACTCCTCATATCTTTAAAGCCTCTTTTAATTGTCCTACATAGATTTGATGTTGACTTAATTCTTGTCCCATTTCGGACGCGTCACTTACCTTCGATTCTGACACGGCAGGTTCCCGCGGTGATCGGAGGAGTTTAGTTTCAGCTTGACAGTCGACCGTTCTTTCGCGTCCTCTTCCTCACGGAATCCCTCATTTCCAGGCTCCACGTTGAGGCGCCACGTGTCCCGTCCCGCGGGATCGTCAATGTAGGCCCTAGAAGAGGGAGTGGGAACTCGGGGGGACAAGAGACACGAGAAATGGAGACAAGACAGTATCCTGATCAAGTCTCGTTTATTGGTGGCAGTGTAATGCCTTATATAGACCAGCAGGGGCGGAGGTTGGGCCAGGGCGATGAAGGTGGCTCTGCGGTGGGTATGGCCAGGTAGGTCTCGGTTTCTTCGGTCGGATGTCATGTTGCGCCTGCGCCATCAGTTGGTAATTTTCCCGGGCACAGGATGGCGCCTGTGCTGTAAGTTGATCATTTTCCCGGGCATGGGAAAATGGGTGATGAAGAACCAGGAAGAGCGCCATTTTGTACTGGCATATGAGACAGCAGAACAGGGAAGAAAGTAAATCTAGGGAGGAGGCATAAAGTGGAAATGTATAGAGCTCAGGCGTCAGTCGTCAGTTATAATTGCTATGGCCGGGGCACGCAGCTCCGGACAGGAGTCATCACGTTACCTGACTTCAAACTATACTACAAGGCTACAGTAAGCAAAACAGCATCATACTGATAAAAACAGGCACATAGACAAATGGAACAGAATAGAGAGCCCAGAAATAAATAGGGCTGCACATCTGTGACCATGTGTTCATTGACAAAGCTGACAAAAAGGGCAATAAGGAAAAGATCCTTTATTCAATAGTGTTGGGACAACTGGTTAGCCATATGTGGAAGATTGAAGCTGGATCCCTTCTTTACACCATATATATAAAAATAAAAATCAACTCAAGATTGATTGAAGCCTTAAATATAAAACCTAAAAGTATAACAACCCTAGAGGACAATCCAGGCAATACAATCCTGGACATAGGAACGGGCAAAGATTTCACGACAAAAATCAATAGCAAGAAAAGCAAACATTGACAAGTAAAATCTAAATAAACAAAAGAGCTTTTGCATCACAGAAAAAAAAAAGAAAACATCAACAGAGTAAACAGAGAACCTAGTGAGTGGAAGAAAACATTTGCAAACTATGCATCTGAAAAAGATCTACTATTCACCATCCATAAGGAACTTAAATTTACAAAGAAATAAACAACCTCATTAAAATGTGGGCAAAGGACGTGAACAGATACTTCAAAAGAAGACATACATATGGTCAACAAAAGTATGAAAAAAACCTCAGCATCACTGATCGTTAGAGAAAAGAAATTTAAAACCACAATGAGATGGCCAGGTGCGATGGCTCAGGCTTGTAATCCCAGCACATTGGAAAACTGAGGCAGGCAAATCATGAGGTCAAGAGATAGAGACCATCCTGGCCAACATGGTGAAACCCCATCTCTACTAAAAATACAAAAAGTATCCAGGTGTGGTGGCACACACCTGTAATTCCAGCTACTGGGGAGGCTGAGGCAAAAGAATCACTTGAATCCAGGAGGCGGAGGTTGTAGTGAGCTGAGTTTGTGCCACTGCACTCCAGGCTGGGGACAGGCTCCGTCTGGGAAAAAAAAAAAAAAACCACAATGAGGTACCATTTCACACTAGTCAGAATGGCTATAGTTAGAGTCAAACAATAAATGCTGGTGAGGTTGTAGAGAAAAGGGAACTTATATGCTGTTGGTGGGAGTGTAAATTGGTTCATCTGCTGTCGAAAGCAGTTGGGCAATTCCTCAAAGAGCTAAAAGCAGAACTACCATTCAATAGATCTGCTCGCAATCCCATTACTGTGTATATTCCCAGAGAAATAGAAATTATTCTACCATAAAGACCCATGCATGCAAATGCTCCTTGCAGCCCTATTCACAATAGCAAAGATATGGAATCAACCTAAATACTATTGGTAACAGATTAGATAAAGAAAACGTGCCACATATACATTATGGAATACTATGCAGCCATAAAAAGAGATTATGTGTTTTGTGGCAGCACGAATGAAGTTGGAGGCTATTATTCTTAGCAAACTAACACAGGAACAGAAAACAAAATACCACAAGTGCTCAGTTGTAAGTGGCAGCTAAATGATAAGAACTTAGAAACTCAAAGAGAAAAACAGACATTGGGGTCTATTTGAAATTGTAAGATGGGAGGAAGGAGAGAAGTAGAAAACATAGCTATTACGGACAGGGCTTAATACCTGGGTGATGAAATCATCTGTACAGCAAACCCCTGTGACATGTGTTTACCTGTGTAACAAACCTTCACATGTACCCCCAAACCTACTATAAAAGTTTTCAAAAGTTAGACCTTAAAAACTCTTAGGAAAAAGCATAAGCAAAAGTCTTATAACATTAAATTTGGTGATGGTTTCTTGACCGTGACACCGAAAGCCTAGGCCACAAAATATAAAACAGTTAAACTGGACTTGATTAAAATGTGAAACTTTTGTTTTTTTATATGAAAAACCCTCTGTTGTTCCTGTTTTTTGATCCAGAAAAACCCTTCTCGACTAAAATTTGATATAAAAAGCATGAACAACAGAGTGAAAAGACAACCAGCAAATGAGAGAAAAGATTTGCAAATCATGTATCTGACTAGGTACGTAAGGTATAATACAGTAATTAGAATGTATAAAGAACTTCTAAAACTTAACAACAAAACAAAACAACAACATTTATAAAAGGGTAGAGGACATGAATTTATATTGGGTCAATAAGTCTACAGAAAAATGCTCAGAATCACCAGTCAATAGGGACATGCAAATTAAAACCACAACGAGATATTACGTTACATCGATTAGGGTGGCTATATAAAAAACAAAAGAACAAAAATGAAAAAGAACAAATACTGGCTAGGGAGTGGAGAAAGTGAAATCCTGGTGCATGTCTGGTGAGAATATAAAATGGTTTATTGATTGTGGCAAATAGTTTGGTCGCTCATCGGAAAGTTCTACATAGAATTATCATATGTTCCAGCAACAGGTAGAACAGTTCCATGTGTTCCAACTACAGGTGTATCCAAAATAATCAAACACAAGGACTTAAGCTGCAACTTATGCCTCTGGGGTTTAAGCAATTCTCATCCCTCAGTCTCCCGAATAGTTGGGACTACAAACATGCACCACCATGTCCAGCTAATCTTTGAATTTTTAGTAGAGACAGGGTTTCACCACGTTGCCCAGGCTGGTCTCGAACTCCTGACCTTAAGTGATCTGCCCGCCTCAGCCTCCCAAAATTTTGGAATTACAGGTGTGAGCCACCATGCCTGGCCTCTTTTATTCATCTAAGAACTGCTGGCCAGGCATGGTGGCTCATGCCTGTAATCCCAGCACTTTGGGAGGCCAAAGCGGGTGGATCACTGGAGGTCAGGAATTAGAGACTAGCCTGGCCAACATTGTGAAACCCCGTCTCTACTTAAAACACAAAAAAAATTAGCTGGGTGCGGTGGTATGCACCCATAATCCCAGCTACTCGGGAGGCTGAGGAATGAGAATTGCTTGAACCTGGGAGGCAGATGTTGCAGTGAGCTGAGATCATGCCACTGCATGCCAGCCTGGAGGACAACAGCAAGACTTCATCTAAAAACAAAAAAGCAAAACCAAAAACAAACAAACAAAAAAAAAAACAAAACTGCATACAGAAATGTGTTCAGGTTTTAAAATTTTATTCACATATGCACATATGCACTGATACTTTCACACCAATTTTTATAGCAGCATCTTTTGTAGTACAAAATGTAAAAACAAATCCAGATATCTGGATTTGAGATATTTTTGAGATAAATACATAAAGAAAATGAGGTATATACACACAACAGAATATTTATTTAGCCTCAAAATGAATGCAATGTTGATGGGCATGGTGGCTCATGCTTATAATTTCAGAGCTTTGGGATGCAAAGGTGAGAGGATCTCTTGAGTCTGGGAGTTTGAGACCAGCCTGAGCAATGTAGTGAAATCCCATATTTACAAAAAGTACAAAAATGTGCTGGCCTTGATCGTGTGTGCCTGTAGTCAGAGCCACAGGGGAGGACCATCTGAGTCAGAAGGATCACTTGAGTCTGGGGAGGTTGAGGCAGCAGTGAGTCAGGATTGCATTGCTGTGCACTCCAGCCTGGATGGCAAAGAGAGACTGCATCTCAAAAAAAAAAAAAAAAAGAAAAGAAAGCAATGCTGATACATCCTACAACATGGATGAACCTCGTAGACATACTATGTAAAATAAGCCAAATACAAAAGAATAAATATTTAATGTCAGATTTTGTGTGTAGGGGAATGTCATATGAGGCTGGCCCATTCAGAGCAGAAGCAGATTGTTGGGACATTAGAATACTGGTGGCTCATTATGTTTGCACACCAGGTCATGGCTGGCAAAGTAGGGAGGCAAGTGCTGCTTTGTTACCCATCTACCTCAATGCCTGTTCTGAGCCCTGGGGCTGTTATCGGTGCCTTCTAAAGCTGAAAGCCTGTGTAAATATAATTCTATGTCTCATCTGGGAAGCAGAAAGTTGCATGGGGTATAAGGAGCAGCAATGATGGCCAGCAATAGCTCTGAGGCTTCCAAATCTGGCTGCCAGTTACTGTCTTTGCAGAACTCCACACAGGAGACTGGCAAAAAGGTGTTAATGGGGCAACACTCTGTTTCCTCTAGTGAGAGGCAGAAGCTTGCTGCTGCCAACAAGGGTCAGCATTGAAATGAGGTGAATGGAAGAACAGAGGGTTCTCCAAACCAGCCCAGAGATGGCTGAGAAAGGCCCCCTGCACAGACACCACCATGACAACTCTAAAGGGCTCTGTTCCATATACTAACACACACATATATATACATATATGAATACACACACGCAGATATAGACACAGATGTATTTATTCTATTGCTTCTATTTCTCTAAGTCTAATACAACCTGTAAGTAGCAAAAGACTGCATAAGTTATTAAAAACCTACTAATAAGAGAAGTCCAGAACCAGATGGTTTCATTGATGAATTGTTTTAAACATTGAAAGTTGTAACACCAATTTTTCTCACTCTAAAAATTGCAATGAGTCAATGCAATATACCAACACGGTAGAATGAATTTCAGAAAAAGTCATGATCATCTCAATTAATAGAGAAAAAACGACATAATCCAAAACAGGTGTATGATAAGAGCACTTAGTAAACTAGATACAGACTAAAACTTCCTCAAGATAATAAAAGGTATATATAAAAAACTCAAAACTGCCATTACATGCAATGGTGAAAGACTGAAAACTTTCAGGCCACAATAATTGAGCAATACAAGAAAAGAAACACTACATCTGGAAATGTAATAAGTTTATTTCTACATAAAAATGTTATAATTATATATATGTATATATAAAATTAAAATCCTAAGTAATAACACTGTTAACACCAACAATCAAATTCTGCAAAGTTGTAGGATACAAGATCAATACACAGACATTAATGGGATAGATTTAAGGGTCGAGAAATAAATCCATACATGAAATTTTAACGTGGACTTGGCAAACCTGCAGGAGCTGTTGGAAAAAAATTAGTTTATGTATTAAAGCCCCATTTTTTATTTTTACTTTTATTTTTATTTTTGAGAAGGAGTTTTACTCTTGTTGCCCAGGCTGGAGTGCAATGGCACAATATCGGCTCACTGCAACCTCTTCCTTCGGGGTTCAAGAGATTCTCCTGCCTCAGTCCCCTGAGTAGCTGGGATTACAGCCATGTGCCACCACGCTTGGCTAATTTTGTATTTTTAGTAGAGATGGGGTTTCACCAACTGTAACCAGTCCTTCAACTTGGGTTGCTTTCTCATGAACTTTATAAAAGTCTTTCCTTCATGCCCTTTGGGTGAACCACAAATCATGACTGGGTGATTTTCATTTCACCAATCACTGTTTGCTCAAATAAACTGGTTAACGTTTTAACAAAGACTCCCTTTAATTTTTAACAAGAGAGTCTGGGGATCCTATGGGCCGCAGCTCCTCCCACGCACACACCAATTCAGGGTTCTGCTCTGATGACCCACCTGGCATCCTCGAACAATCTGGAGAATACTCGGGGCTATGGGTGCAGAGCAGAGCACGGCACAGGGACGGGACCAGATGGCATGGGGCAGGACACATCAGAGTATTCCTTTTTTCTTTCTTTAAATTACAAAATGAGGGAAGTGTTGTGTTCTATAAAAAATTCAAAAGGTACAAAAGAGCATGTTGAAAATTTAGGTTTCCCTTTCACACCACCATATCCCCAGGCACCCCAGGTTCCTTCCCTTTAGGAAATAATGTTACTGATTTCCCATGTCTTTTCAGAGGTTTTATGCCTGGACAGTATATATGTATGTGTGTGCATTTTTTAAAGAATATAGTTGTATATTGTACACACTATTCTGTACCTTTCTTTTTTCACTTAACATATTTGGAGATAAAAAAAGAACAGACCTCTCTGTTCTTTTTGTGTGTGTGTGTGAGATATACATATCATACAATAAAATTTACTATTGTTAAGTGTATAATCAGAAGTGGGTATGGTGGCTTGTGCCTGTAATCCTAGCAACTGGGGAGGCTGAGGTGGAGAATCACTTGAGGTGGGAGTTCAAGACCAGCTGGGCAACAAAGCAAGAACTTAGACTCTAAAAATAAACATAAATAAAATGTACAATCCATTGGTTTTTAGCTTATTAACAAGGTTATGTAACTGTCATCACTGTGGGGGAAGCAGTGATGATAAAGGGAAATCTATACCCTTTAGCAGTCACTGTCTAAACTTTCCTCCCATCCTCTTGCAGTCACTAGTCTACTTTCTGTCTCTATGGATTTGCATATTCTGGATATTTCATATAAATGGGATTATACAATTAAAAAAAAATTCCAGGGACACCAGAAACAGATTACACATGTTTTCTGCTTTATAATTTCAAGTCCCATGAATGTTTAAAACATAATTCTACAAAAAATTTGACTGAAAAATTTTATGTGCAAAAAGTATCATTTAAATATAAAAAAGTCTAATTACTTTATGCAGGAATTTTCTTTATCTTATCAGGACTTAATCTTAAAATTTTAAACTCTATATACCAACAACTTCACTTGTATAGTGGTTTATTGTATGTACTTATTTTATGGATTCCTTATGAAAACATTTTCCCATAGGAAAGTTAGAATATTGCTCAATGCTGAGACCAGCTCAGTCACGGAGACCCTAATTCAGTGGCACTAGAGGAATTAAAGACACACACACAGAAATATAGAGGTGTGAAATCAGGGGTCGTAGCCCTCAGAGCTGAGAGCCCTGAACAGAGATTTACCCACATATTTATTAACAGCAAGCCAGTCATTAGCATTGTTTCTATAGATATTAAGTTAGTCAAAAGTATCCCTTATGGGAAAAAAGGGGATGGGCCAAATTACAGGAATAGGTTGGGCTAGTTAATTGCAGTAGGATTTCATCCTTAAGGCACAGATTGCTCATACTATTGTTTGTGGTTTAAGAATGCCTTTAAGCGGTTTTCCGCCAGGGCAGGCCAAGTGTTCCTTGCCCTCATTCCAGTAAGCCCACAACCTTTCAGTGTGGGCATTATGGCCATCATGAACATGTGACAGTGCTGCAGAGATTTTGTTTATGGCCCGTCTTGGGGCCAGTTTATGGCCAGATTTTGGGAGGCATTTTCTCAACATGTACCCCTTCTTTGATTTGCAAATCGATAAAAGCAAAGGCAGCTTTTCATGGTGAGCTACTTCTCACAGGAGTCAGGATCCACATCTGCAGACTATACAAAGACAAACAACACAGATTAAAAGCACAATCGTCATTGAAATTACAGAGCTTCCAAGTGTTTTTAACCATTCTAATGGGTTACTAGCTGCTAATTTGTCTGCAGCTACTTTAAGCACTCCAGTTCCTGGCATTAAGGTCAGGTGTGCCTGGGATGCTTTAAATATTTTTTCTTTAATTTTCCAATATCCAAAGACAAGTTTGTAAAGTGTCTTTCTAGATGCTTTTTTATTCTTTCCCAAATTTTGATTTTATTAAGAGCTATCAATAGTTTCCACAAATCCTTATGTTTAGCTCCTACCACAGGCCATATCATTTGAGGTTGAGGTACCACTATACCACCATGATTCCAGATAGTAGAAACTCTTGACATACTTCTTATCATTTCTACCACCTGACAGTTTTATTCAGACCAGCTGAACACAGTGTGGCCATGGCACACAGACTAAGAGGTGCAATTCAAGCTAAACATCTCCTTAGGGGACCAATCAATAATCATTCCATAGGAATCGTTGTGCAGCACCTCTGTGTAAAGGTAAACTGAGGCTGGAGCTGAACTGGGAACAAAGACACAAGGCAAATGGCAGTGAGACTAGCCTTTATTAGGACTCACGGGCGAGGTTCCTCAGTCCAAAGGTGCGGGCCGAGGAAGTTGTCCTGAGGCAGGAGGGTAGGGGCCTTTTTATAGCCTGAGAGGTAGGGAAGCTGGTTGTACAAACAGGGCCTGGGGGTTCTTGAAACTACTAGGGCAGGAGTCGAGTAAGGGTCATGAGGAATGGGTCTTTGGAAACTGTTAACCGAAACTGCTGTTTACAAACTTGTGGAATGCAGGTGAGCTGCAGGTCATGGGGGAGTGTGGTTGCCCAGCTGGAACCTCTGATGTATGCAAGTCTGCAGATGTGTTCAAAGAGGAAGGGAAGTCTTGAACAAAGGGCCTGCTACGCCAGGTGGTGCCACCATGTCAGGTCTAGATCCCTGCCTAACACTCTGCCTGTTCTACAAAGCAATCTTCCTAAACAAGTATGTTCATATTTTCTGGTCAGGTTCAATTTTGCTTACAAATAGTTTTTCGAGGACAGTAAGCCTCAATTATAGGAGTAAATTTATTATGGTAAATACTGAGATCAGAAAGCATGTGTAACTGTGTCATAAAGTGATTATATCCAGGCATTATTGCCAGCCAGGAATGATAAATATGCCCAATAAGTATAATTGTTCTGTGTGTCAGCCCTTGTTGAAGGAATACTCATGGCATTGGTGATCATCGTGATCATAGTTACCATTAAATTACTCATTGTGAGTGGTTGTCCCGCTTTCCTCAGGTTTTCTTCTGCCATCTGTGACAACTTCTTGATTTGATCCCAGGTGGGTGGCTGTTCCAAAAAATCAGTTGCTCTGCTTCTGTCTTTGCAGCTGGTTTCTGTAGATGCTGTTCAGCTGCTGATAACATATGGCCTTTGGGCAGGCTCAAAAAAATTTAAGTTAATAATGCTAGATTCAGTTGCATCTGTGGGGTTCCATATTCTCTATTTCCTCCTTTCTGCTTTTGCAACTGCTGTTTTAGGGAAAAATTCATTCTGTCCACTATGGCTTCTCCTTGAGAATTGCACTGGATACCAGTAATGTGTTTAATATTCCACATAGAGAAAAATGTAGCTAGAACTTGGCTAGTATAGCATGGGGCATTATCAGTTTTAAAAGAAGCTGGAATGCCCATCATGGCAAAACAATGCAAAAGGTGATGCTTAACACAGGCAGAAGACTCTCCTGATTGTTATGTAGCCCAGACAAAGTGAGAAAATGTGTCTACACATACATGTACATAAGCTAGTCTCCTAAACGAGGGAATATGTGTGACATCCATTTGCCAAAGAGAGTTAGGTTCTAATCCTTGAGGATTAACTCCTCTTGTAAAAGATGAGGAATGTACTATTTGCAAATTGGGCATCACTGGATAATAGCTTTAGCTTCTTTCCAGGTAATGCTGTATCTGCGTTTGAGACCAGAGGCATTAATATGGGCTAAATTGTAAAAGGGTCTAGCATTAGATATTGCATTAGCAACTAAGCAATCAGTCATTTGACTTTCTTCAGTCAAAGGTACTGGAAGAGGTATATGAGCCCTAATGTGAGGGATGTAAAAAGGGTGCATTCTACTTCTAACTGCTGTTTACAATTGAGTAAATAAAGTCATCAATTGTTCATCTGTATGAAATTGTAACTGAGCATTTTCAATTAACTGTGTGGAATGAACCACGTATGAAGAATCAGAAATCATATTAGCAGGCATCTCAAAAGCAGTCAATAACTCAATTACAGCTACAAGCTCCGCTTTTTTTAGCTGAAGTAAAAGGCATCTGGAAAACTTCACTTTTTGAGCCAGAATAAGAAGCTTTACCATTACTAGGCCAATCTGTAAAGCAATTAAAACGTTTAGCAAGACACAGGTGGTTTACCGCAGGAATTGTAAATGCAAACTGTTCACAGTTTTTCTCAGCTAAGGGGATACTAAAGAGACAGTCTTTTAAATCTGTCACTATTAAAGGCCAATTTTTTGGAATTAGAGTAGGAGAAAGCAATCCTGGCTGTAATTCTCCCATAGGTTGTGTAACTGAATTGATGACTCTTAAGTCAGTTAACATATTGCATTTACCTGATTTTTTCTTAATTACAAAAACTGGAGAATTCCAAGGGGAAAATGTTGGAGCTATGTGCCTATTTTCCAGTTGCTCAGTAACTAATTTCTCTAAAGCCTCCAGTTTCTCTTTACTTAGCAGCCATTGTTCTATCCAAATTGGCTTATCTGTTAACCATTTTAAAGGTATAGGTTCTGGAGACTTAAGAATGGCCACCATCAAAAATTATTTCCTAATCTTTGGCGGGAATTTTGTCTTTCTAATAGAACTTGTGCTCCCCATTGTTGTAATAAGTCTCTTCCCCATAAATTTATAAGTACAGAAGTTATAATTAGTTGCATAGTCTCAGGTTGTCCATTGGGCCCTTCACAAAGCAAAATACAACCACTTTGATATACTTTAGTGGTTTTACCAACTCCAACTATGTTAAATTGAACGGGTTGAATTGGCCACGTGGACAGTCAGTGCTGTAGAGAAATGATTGAAATGTCTGCTCCTGTATCTACCAAACCTTTACATTTCTTTCCCTGAATAGTTATTTCACAGGTAGGACGTTTATCAGTAATTTGATTTACCCAATAAGCTGCTTTGCCTTGTTTATTTGTGTTTCCAAATCCTCCTGTTTGTTTAATTTCACTTTTCCCCATTCCCACATACAGCACAATCAGGAGCTGTGCTATGTACTCTCCTGGCTCTGCTTTCCACGGAACAGAAGTAGATATAACAATTTGAATTTCCCCATTGTAATCTGAATCAATGACTCCTATATGTATTTGTACCCCTTTTAAACTTAAACTAGACCTTGCTAAAAGTAATCCTATTGTCCCTGCTGGCAAGGGTCCACAGACTACCATTGGGACCTTTTGAGGGGGTTCCCCAGGCAGGAGTCTCACAGCTTTTCTGCAGCATAAATCTACTGCAACACTACTGGCTGTGGCAGGGGACAGACATTGTACAGGGTTGAGGGAATGACCTGAGCTGGAAATGCCTCAGTTTAGAACAGAGCCCAGGACAGGCCCCTCATGGCATTTCCTGAAATCGAGTTCCCTTCTTTATTAAACTTAGAGTGACACTGATTAGCCTATTGTTTTCCTTTTTTGCATTTTGGACATATTTCAGGCTCAGCAATTTTCTTTTTTCCACTATCTGGAGGCCTGACTTGCTGATTTTTTCTACATTCTTTTTTAGTATGATCATGCTTCCCACAGTTAAAACAAGCTCCAGGAAATGGAGTATTTTCTTTATCCACTCCCAGTCCTGCCATTGCCTCTGCCAACAAAGTAGCTTTATGTAGATTACCTCTGACACCATCACAGGCTTTGATATAATCAACTAAATGTGCTTTCCCTCTGATAGGTCGCAGAGCAGCCTCGCAATCCAGATTAGCATTGTTGAACGCTAATAACTGCAACACTATATCCTGAGCAGCCGAATCTGCAATCATCTTTTTAAGAGACTTCTGTAACCAAGCAATATAATCAACGTATAGTTCTTTGGGTCCTTGTTTTACAGCACTAAAGGAAAGATATTTTTCTCCACCTGAAGTGATTTTTTTCCCAAGCTCTAATGCACACTCCTCTAAGCTGTTCCATGACATCATCCTGCATGACCAGTTGTGCATCTAAACCAGCCCAGCCACCAACCCCCAAAAGTTGGCCTGCAGTTATATTAATTCAAGATTGGGCCTCGACATTGTGAGCAGCCTGAATGGAAGCTTATTCTGCCCACCAAATTTTAAATAGTAAGAACTGAGCAGGAGTTAGGCAGACTCAAGTGAGAGCATCCCAGTCAGTAGGAATCATCCGACTGGAAACAGCAACATTCATTAACAGTCCCATTACAAAAGGAGAACCTGGTCTGTACTAATTTATAACTTGTTTAAATTCTTTGAGTAATTTAAAAGGAAGAGGCTCAAATGTAGCTATAGTATTTCCCTGTTGATCTGGGGTGTGTATTCTAACAGGGAACTGCCAGGCCTCTAAATCACCCTCTCTTCTAGCTTGCTGAATTCCTGCCTGAATAGAACCAAGGGTCGCTAGAAGCACTGCTCAGATAGTCACTGGGGCAACCACTTTTCACCCAGTGTCCTCTGGAAAAGAAATATCTGGAGGGCCTTTTTCTTCAAAATAATAAGGAGGGGGTGCAGAAGGGTGGGATGAACCTCTCCGTCCTTTGCCACTTTAGCTTTAGCTGGCAAATAAACCTGGTCTGTGACTCTTCTGTTACTTCATTATACTATCCTTCCTCCTCATCATCAGTGTGAAAAAGTTCCAAGGTGGAACGAACCAGACCCCACACTTGTGCCATTGTTACCCTGATGATTCCGAGGTCCCCTTCTTTCTTACCATGGGGATGGCTTTAAGAGTACTCGGGTGTCCTCTAGTTTAGTTTTCCATTTCAACCATCGCTCCAGTGACCCTTCGACCTTGATTTGAGCCCCCACGAATGGGCACCATTTGCCAAGACCAGCTCAGTTGGGGAGACCCTAACCTAGAGGCGCTAGAGGAATTAAAGACACACACACAGAAATATAGAGGTGCGAAGTAGGAAAGCAAGTGTCTCACAGCCTTCAGAGCTGAGAGCCCCAAACAGAGATTTACCCACGTATTTATTAACAGCAAGCCAGTCGTTAGCATTGTGTCTATAGATATTAAATTAGCCAAAAGTATCCCTTATGGGAAATGAAGGGATGGGCCAAATTAAAGGGATAGGTTGGGCTAGTTAACTGCAGCAGGAGCATGTTGTTAAGGCACAGATTGCTCATGCTATTGTTTGTGGCTTAAAAATGCCTTTAAGTGGTTTTCTGCCCTGGGCGGGCCAGGTGTTCCTTGCCCTCATTCCCATATACCCACAACCTTCCAGCGTGGACATAATGGCCATCATGAACATGAGACAGTGCTGCAGAGACTTTGTTTATGACCAGTTTTGGGGCCAGTTTATGGCCAGATTTTGGGGGGCTTTTTCCCAACAGTGCAATATATTTTGAATTCCCAATTATTACCTTATTTCTCACTTATTATTTTATGATTCTGTCTTCTTTAACATGAAGACTACCATGGCTGTGTTTTCACTTTCTGAATTGCCATATATCTGTAATTTGTCTGTAATCTTAGTTTCAGAAGTTCTATAATAACATGCTCAAGGCCTGGCACAGTGGCTCACACCTGTAATCCCAGCACCTTGGGAGGCAGAGGCAGGTGGATCACGAGGTCAGGAGTTTGGGACCAGCCTGGCCAACATAGTGAGACCCCAACTCTACTAAAAATACAAAAAAATTAGCCAGGTGTGGTGGCAGGGAGCTGTAATCCTAACTACTCAGGAGGCTGAGGCAGGAGAATTGCTTGAACCTGGGAGGTAGAGGTTACAGTGAGCCAAGATCATGCCACTGCACACCAGCCTGGGCAACAGAGTGAGACTCTGTCATAAATAAATAAATAAATAAATAAATAAATAAATAAATAAAATAATGTGCTCAAATGTATATGTTATATATAAATTACATAATTTACTAAAGTATTTGTCTTGTATGTTTCACTAACTGTAGGCACAATATTATCATTAGCATTTTCTTCCAGTTTCCTCAACTTTTTTTTTTTTTTTTTTTTTGAGACGGAGTCTCACTCTCTCTCCCTATCTGGAGTGCAGTGGCACCATCTCGACTCACTGCAGGCTCCGCCTCCCAGGTTCATGCCTTTCTCCTGCTTCAGCTTCCTGAGTAGCTGGGACTACAGGCACCCACCACCATACCTGGCTAATTTTTTGTATTTTTTAGTAGATTTAGAGTTTCACCATGTTAGCCAGGATGGTCTCGATCTCCTGACCTTGTGATCCACCCACCTCGGCCTCCCAGAGTGCTGGGATTACAGGCATGAGCCACCATGCCCCACCCAGTTTCCTCAACTTTTAACTAAATAATAGCACAACTTATTCCCAATTTTATTTTATATAATAATGTTTTATACTGTATTTACTATATATAGTTACTGTATTTAGAAATGTGAGACTCTTCTTCTAAAGGCTAGATTACAGCCTTAACATTTTGTAAGAAAAGCAGCAATGGGCCGGGCGTGATGGCTCATGCCTGTAATCCCTGCACTTTGGGAGGCCGAGGTGGGTGGATCAGCTGATGTTGGAAGTTTGAGACCAACCTGACCAACATGGAGAAATCCCATCTCTAAGAAAAATACAAAATTAGCCAGGCATGGTGGTGCATGCCTGTAATCCCAGCTACTCAGGAGGCTGAGGCAGAATAGCTTGACCTTGGGAAGTGGAGGTTATAGTGAGCCGAAATTGCACCATTGCCCTCCAACCTGGGCAAGAAGAATGAAACTTGGTCTCAAAAAAAAAAAAAAAAAAAAAAAGCAGCAATGTATCAATGTATCAGTAGCATAATTTAAGTTTCTCTAATATTAGTTTAATGCTTATTTTTAAAAACTTTCTCATTAAAGCTCTTTATGAGTAATTATAATGTGTTTGCTTTGAAATGTTGTTGCCCTAACTGTATCCAAATGATTCAAAATTCATGCTTTTCGTGGACGCACAGTTACAGTTGAAAATTGTAGTTATCTAGAATTCCTTTCTATTTTTATTCAGGATTTTATGGGTTAAAGTTTCCCTTCATTATGTGTTGTATTTTATATTTCTGTATTTTTTAGAGTGGGCTCCTCACATCAGTTGTGTTTCTAGTTTCTACCTATTAATTATGGTTTTGAATTACAGTATTCAAATCAGAATTGTGGGAGCTAATGTTAATTTTAACTTTGTTTGCAATTTTCTATTTGTGTGTTTCATTTTTTAGGATAGGTCACTTTACATCAGTTTACTGTTTTTAGTTTTAATTTATACATTATAATTTTGTGTGACAATATTCAACTCTGTACACCTTAAGACAGTGTGGGACCAAAGTCAACTATGAACCAGTCCTACATCCTTTGTCAATATAATTACCTGTTTGTTTGCTTGTATAAATATTATCCCTATTTTGTTTATGATTTGTATAGTTTTGTTCTTGGCTGGTGGCCAATAATAGATTCTGTCTAGGTGAGTAGTTATGGAAATTGTCTTAATTTCAACATCTTTATCTTATATTATCTTAGTGTGAAAGAAACAGTTTTTGGTTTGAAGGTAGTTATTCAGAAAGTTTGTAACTGTATCTCTTCTAGGTGTCTTATTTATTTATTTAAGACAATGTTTGGCTCTGTTGTCCAAAATGCAGTGGCACAATCTCGGCTCACTGCAACATCCACCTCCCAGGTTCAAGCAATTCTCCTGCTTCAGCCTCCTGAGTAGCTGGGATTAAAGGCATGCACCACCATGCCTGGCTAATTTTTGTATTTTTAGTAAAGATGGGGCCAGGCTGGTCTTGAATTCTTGACCTCAAGTGATATGCACACCTCAGCCTCCCAGAGTGCTGGGATTACAGGCATGAGCCACCACACCCTGTCCTCAGGTGTCATTTTTAATTTTGATTCTGGTAAAAATACATAACATAAAATTTAGAATCTTAAATATCTTTTCTTATATAGTTTAGTCACGTTAAGTGTATTTACATTGTTAAACAACATATCTGTAAAACTTTTTTGTTTTACTCAATACACATGAAATAAATTAATAATGCCCATTTGTTTTGCCACCTGGCTCCTGATAAAAACCATTCCATTTTCTAAGAGTTCCAATACTTTAGATATGACATATATGTGGAATCATAGAGTATCTGCTTTATTGTGGCTAAGTTTACTTAACATCTCATCCTCAAGGTTTATCTTTATTGTGGATGTTACAAGATTTTCTGCTTTCAAAAGCTGAGTAGTTTTCCATTATTTTTATATTACAATGGTATTTATTCATTCATTCAATGAGGAAAGTTTGTTTTGCTTTCAAATATTGGCCTTTGTGAATAATACTTCAATGAATATAGTTGTCCAAATAACTATTTACCAATATGTATGAAGTTTGCATTTGTGCTACATTGTGTTTTATTAGAAAACTTGCCTATTTTTATGCCATCACCAAACTGTTTTTATTACTGTAGCTTTGTAATTTGCTTTGAAGTTAGAAAAGGTGAGGTCACTAACATTACTTCTTTTTTTAAACATTTTTGGGCTCTTTATTGTCCCTTGAGATTCCATATAATTTGTTGGGTTTTTTTTCTATTTCTTAAAAAAAATTGTTAATTGTAAAGGGATTGCGTTGAATCTGTACCTCACTAGGCAGCATGAACATCTTCACAATATTAAGCCTTACAACACTTGAACATGAGCATGCTCAAAAGTGAGTTGTTTAATTTCCATGTATATGTTGATATTTTTTTCCTTCTGTTATTGATCTCTAGTTTTATTCCATTTCTATCAGAAATAATAGTCTTTAAGATCTATTTTTTAAAAAAATTGTTAAGTCTCATTTTGTGGCCTAATAGGTGGTGTATCTAGGAGAATGTTTTATGAGCTATTGAGAAAACTGTATGTTTTGCTGTTGTTGTGTATTCTGTATAAGCCCATTAGGTCTAATTTTTCTCTAGTGTTTTCAAACCTTCTGTTTTCTTATTAATATTTTGGCTAGTTTTATTAATTATTACTGAAAGTTTGAATTAAAGTATTCTACTATTATTATTTTTCTGTCTATTGTAATAATTATTTCAATGTTTGCTTTATACATTTGGGAACACTGGTGTGAGAATTATATATACACATATATATACACATACATATATATAATAGAATTTCATAAGTTCTCAGTGAATAAACCCTTTTATTATTATTTAATGGCCTTCTTTGTCTCCTGTGACAGTTTAGACTTAAAGTTTATTTTATGAACTATGACCAAAATGTATTTTTCCTAACACAGTTATGACTAGCACTGATTTGGATTACCATTTACATCAAAAGTCTACTTTCATCTTGCTACTTTCAGTCTAGTTTTGACATTAGATTTAAAGCGAGTCACTTACGGAGAGGATGCAGTTGGGCTTTGTTTATTAATCCCTCTATTCAATTTACATGTTTTGATTGAAAAGTTTAGTTCATAAATATTAAAATAGGTTTTTGAAAGTGAAGAACTTACTTTTCTCATTGTTTTCTTTGATTTTTATAGCTATGTGGTCCCCTTTACTCACTCTTTTTAATCTTCATTTTTGTGTTGATTTTTGTAGTGACATGCTTTAATGTATTTGTGTGTGTGTGTGTGTGTGTGTGTGTGTGTGTGCGGGTCTCTGTAAATATTTTCCTTGTAGTTGCCATGGGGATTACATAGAAATCTCTCTCTCTCTCTCTCTCTTTTTTTTTTTTTTTTTTTTTGAGACAGAGTCTCACACTGTAGCCCATGCTGGAGTGCAGTGGCACGATCTCAACTCACTGCAGCCTCTGCCTCTTGAGTTCAAATGATTCTCCTTCCTCAACCTTCCCAGGAACTGGGATTACGGGCGCCCACCACCGCCTGGCTAATTTTTTGTGTTTTTAGTAGAGATGGGGGGGTTTCACCACGTTGGCCAAGCTAGTCTTGAAATCCTGACCTCGTGATTCACCCGCCTCAGCCTCCCAAAGTGCTGGGATTATAGGCGTGAGCCACCGCACCTGGCCCATAAAACCTCTTAAAGTTACAATATATTTTAAATTAACTTTTTTTTTTTTTTGATGGAGTCTCACTCTGTCGCCCAGGCTAGAGTGTAATGGCGTGGTCTCAGCTCACTGCAAACCCTGCCTCCCAGGTTTAAGTGATTCCCTTGCCTCACTTTCCCGAGTAACTGGGATTACAGGTGCCTGTCACCATGCCCAGCTAATTTTTTTGTAATTTTAGTAGAGACGGAGTTTCACCATGTTGGCCAGGCTGGTCTCAAACTTCTGACCTCAAGTGATCCACCTGCCTCGGCCTCCCAAAATGCTGGGATTTCAGCCATGAGCCACCATGCCTGGCCAGTAACAACTCAACTTTAGTTGCATACACATATTCTTCCTCTTTCCATCTGCCTCAACTTTATATTATTGATGTCACTAATATCTTTTTATATTATATATCATTAACAAAGGTTTTTGAATATTTTTAGGCTTTTGTTTTTTAATTATACAACATAATTACATATGTTTTATGAACCATCATTGGAATTCATCAGAACTTTGGTTTTTTGCCTGTATATGTCTTTTCCAGAGAGCTATGTACTTTCATGTAATTTTGCAATGCTGTTTAGCATCACTTTATTTTTAATGAGAAAAACTCTCTTTAGCATTTCTGGTAGTGCAGGCGTAGTGGCGATATGCTTTGTAGTATGTGGTCATCATTAAAGGACTTTACTTTTTCTTCATTTTGATAAATAGTTTATCTGGATATAGTATTATTACTTAAAAGTTTGTGTTCTTTCAGAACATTGACTATATTACCACTGTCCCTTCTGCCGGCAAGATTCTTGCAGTAGATTCACTGATTGTCTCATAGAAGCACCCTTATAAATAACACATGCTTTTCTTTTTTGGCTTTCAAGATTATCTACTAGTCTGTGACTTTCAAAACTTTGCTTATAATTTTTCTCATTATGAATCTTTTTGTGTTTATCCTAGTTAAAATTTGTTGAACTTTTACATTTTTATGCTTTTTTCTTAATTTGACAATTTCTCAGGCATTATTTATTTTTATATTCTTCAACTCCGTAATTTGCTTTTTACTATTTTTTATCTTATTGTGTATGTTCTCACTTTTTTTGACTTTATTTAGTTGTCTGTGCACACATTTTGCTCACTGAGTACCATTTAGATAATTATTTTAAAAAATTTTAGGTAATTTATACAGCTGCATTTCTTTAGGGTAGATTTCTGGATATTTATCTTGTTTTTTTTATGGGCCATGATACCCTAATACTTTGTATATATTGTAATTTTTGACTGATTATATTATATTATGTTATATATGTCCATTAAACTTGGACATTTAAAAAAATTACCAGTCACAGTTTTTATATAGTGGCTTTGTCCAGAGGGAGTCTGACACAATCTGGTTGGCCTAGAAATTCTGAAGATCTCTCAAATCTTTTCTCAAGATTCATTTTCTTTTATGATCTTTGGTCTCAGCCAAATCAAACTGTCATTTGAAGTATACAACCATGTCTTTGAGTATTCCGTGTCATGGCAGACAGAAACCACTCTTTGGAAAAGCCCCAAAAGCCAGAAGCATGAACATACATTCTACTATTCTTTTCCTTCTTTTTTTTTTTTTATGGAGTTTCACTCTCATTGCCCAGCTTGGAGTGCAGTGGTGCAATCTCAGCTCACTGCAACCTCTGCCTCTTGGGTTCAAATGATTCTCCTGCCTCAGCCTCCCAAGTAGCTGGGCTTACAGGCATGCATCACCACACCTGACTAATTTTGCATTTTTGGTAGAAACGGGGTTTCTCCATGTTGGTCAGGCTGGTCTCTAACTCCTGACCTCAGGTGATCCACTTGACATCCCAAGTGCTGGGATTACAGGTGTGAGCCACCATGTCCAGGCACAGACATTTCTTCTTGTGAATGTGGAGGACATGCGTGTGCCTGACAAAAAAAAAGTTTTAGACTTTTTAAAAATTTTTATATGGGGGTGGGTGACAATCTAATCACTGAAATTCTTGAGAATTCAAGAAATTCTCATGAAATTTTGTCAGCTGTGAAGCAACAGCACCCATCCGTGTTAATAGCCTGTATGAAGTGCATTTTCCCACTGAGTTCTCAAAAAAAGTCCTCAGTGCAGAGATGAGAAAACACAGATAACTTGAGGAACAGAAAACCCAAATCCATATTTAAAATAACAACTAAAAGGTGACTCAAAAATATCAGTTGGAAAACTGGAAATAAAAGGAACAATGTGTTTTTATTTGCCCCACAGACCTGAGATGGTCAAAAAATTCAAAGAATGTTAACATCCAGGGTAGGCTGGGTCCAGAGAAGCAGCTATATTCAGGGACTGCTGATAGCAATATACTTGCCACAGACCTTGTGGAAAGTCATCTGCCTGTAGCTATAAAAATTTTACATATGTATATTCTTTCACCCAGTAATCACTTTCCTGGGAATCTACCATCAACAGGGGATTAATGCAGATTATGTTCTAAATTGTCTTTTCTCCCAAATTTACATGTTGATATTCTAATATTTATATGTTGATATACTCAGGCATATATAATGTAATCATCCTCAAATTGTGAGAGAGTGTTTGGACATATGGTCCTTAAAAAGGTGACTATGATTAAGTAAGTTAAGTAAAGTGGACCCTAATCTAATATGACTGGAGTCTTTTAAAAAGAGTAAAGACACAGAGAGGCTCAAGGGAAGACCCTGTGAAAACAGAAATAGAAGGTGGTCGTCTCATCTCAAGTAGCAAGAGGCATTAAAGAAACCACTCCAGCCAATAGCTTGATGTTGAATGTCTAGCCTCCAGAATTATGAGACCTTCAGTCCATGGTATTGGGTTATGGAAGCCCAAGTAAACTGTTACAGCCAGTCAAGACACACATAATGTTTTCTGCATTACAGCTAAAATGAAAATAGAATGTTACTATGGCAGGCTCCACCAACATTGAAAGGTTAAACCACTCTGGGAAAAGACCTCCTTTTATAGAACACTACAAAGACATGTGAAGGCATGGCTTATGCCCTGATGAACTACAAGGATGAGTTCTCTGAGATGACACATTGCAGACAAATGCATGGAACAATGTAATCTATTTTTCATGTAACATCTTCCCTATTTTTGTGTACAAATCTCCCTAGTAGTAGTGGCTTTTAAGTAGTGGCTTTTAAGTCTCAGAGAAACTCTGGCAGTACAGTGAAGCCACCTGCTACAGAAGACACCTGGGGCAAATAGTTAAAACAATACAAACTGTAGCAACATGAATAAATACAGCCTAGTGTAAAGTAAAGACAACACAAAGGTCTTCTGTGATATTTCTACAAGTTTGTAAACAGGGATTTATACCTAACCGAGATGTCATTGGGACTAATGAAGGCCAGATTTTGGGGGGCAAACCTTTGAGTCACTCATAGAAAAAAGCTTTAAGACAGAGCCAAGAGGGAGTCCATGTTTGGGTCTGGGTCCTGGGCCCATCCTAGTCTTTTCAGGCCCCCGTCTGTAGAGACTCCCGTGTGTCTGCTCTCACCATAGTGTTATACCCTACCTTGTTTTAACCTGATTGTCTCTCTTAGCTGAGAGAACCAGACAGACTCCATTTTAGTTCCTTCACTTACAGCCCCCTTTTCCTCCCTCCCTTAATGCCATAACTAGTGCAAGCTGACTCCAAGCACATCCAGGTATGCACTTACTGATAACATATTGAGGCAAGCTGAACCAGCAGCTCCTGGGAATTCTCTTGGTGGATGGTGCCTAAAGCCCCTGCATTTATCTCTTTGTGATAGTTTAAGCCCCTGCACCTGGAACTGTTTATTTTTTGTAACTGCCTTTGTAGCCAATTATTTTTTTAACTTTTTGCCAGTACTGCTTCTGTAAAAATTGCTTCAGCTAAGCTCCCCCTCCCCTATTCAAACCATGGTATAAAAACAAATCTAACCCCTTCGGGGCAGAAAGAATTTTGAGCACTAGCTGTCTCTCAGTCTCCCACTAATAAAGGACTCCTGAATTCGTTTCAGAGTGTGGCATTTCTCCATACCTCGCTCGGTTACATTTGGAGGCCCCAGTGAGCTAATCGCCACGGGGTGAGTGCCGGACTCTCTCAGGGCTCCCCCAGACAGATGGTGGGCTTATTGGGGGGTGCCACCTGAAGAAGTTCCAGGGCCACATAGGCCACCATCTTCCAGAGGGGAATGGATCGACTGCCCGTGTGTGCCCACCAAAATCAACTCCTGAGTTCCCCATTTCTGGTCCTGAGAAGGTAAGTCAGATCTGATTCTTTCTCTGGGAGGGAAGCAGCCCTGAGGAGGGCATCCCTCTGATTCTGCCCATATTCTAGGATGCTGGAAGGCAGAGTCCTGGTTTCTGGTTTCTGATTTCTGTCTCACTCTGTTTCTCTGGGAAGGAAATGGCCCTGATGAGAGCATCCTTCTGACTCTGCCCACATTCCCGGATGCTGGAAGGCAGAGTCCTGGTTTCTGGTTTCTGTCTGATTCTGTTTCTCTGGAAGGGAAGCAGCCCTGACGAGGGAATCCCTCTGATTCTGTTCACATTCCAGGACACTGGAGGACAGAGTCCTGGTTTCTGTCAGGCTTCTCTGTAAGACTAGTCACTCTCTCACCCTCTCTTTCTCTTCTTCTCTCATTCAGGTCTCTGGGAGACCTCTGTTTTAGAACAGGAATAAAGAACTGTAATAAACTCTGTGTGAGTGGGTGTGTGAATGTGGAGTTCAAGGGCTTGTGTCTGAATTTCCAGTTTGGAGCTCCATGGTGAAAGCTATAGAGTTTGAGTGGGCCCTCCCCTGCGGTTCCGTGGCGACCTCATAAGGCTTAAGACAGCATCGGGCATAGCTTGATCTGAGCCGGGGTTTTACACCAGCCTGCGAATGCCAAGAGGAGCCTAAGTCCCCTCCGGGGGAGTGGCCAGGTGGGCATCTAACTGATCCCATCACGGGACCCCCTCCCCTTGTCTGTCTATAAAAATTGTCATGATTATTTGTATACCCCAGTGTCTTTTGTCCTGTCTGGTGTCTGTCTAAGTTTCACATGTCAGGTCATCGATATTGCCCAAAACTACTGGGCAAGGACTTCTTCAAAGTCCTAAGTGCAGATTTTCCAACGCAGGAGGTCAAATTTCTCATCAGTCATTTGGGCTGGCCTTCCCAGTCCTGCCTTTTCTGTCAGAAAGAAATCTGGTGTTGTTGTGGGGAGGGGTGTGGGAAACATTCACCCATTTGGGATTTCTGACACAGTAAAGATTGCTGGCATTTGGATTGCCACGCTGCAGGCCCCAGTGACTGGACTACCTCCTCCTTAGAACAGTTGTGGATTCAAAATAGCCACCCTGCAGACCTCCTTGCTCACCTTTTCTGTCATCCCATAAGTTTTCCCATGCCCTTAGATAAGGCACTGTGCAGAGAAACCTATGCCTATACCGCCTTGCTGCGCCTGGTCTCTTATTCTATCCCTCTGTGGCTACTCTCCTAACTTAGGAGAGATCCGAGTGGCCCCTTTCCTCCTCATCCCCATCCCTTACCCCGCACATCTTGTTTTCCTGTGTCACAGCAAGTCCAGTGCCTCCAAGACTTGACTCTACTCTCCCTCCTAAAACCCTTAAAAGAAAGGGCCGAGTTTGAATATTTTGCCTTTGAGTTGTGGAGACACCAAAGATATTTGGGCTATAAGTCAGAAAGGAGGAGGGGATCACGTAGGTCCCATTGGCCTCAGACTCACCTCTTTTCCTCCTCCTAGATCTCAAAACTTAAAGAAACAGACCTTATGAGGCCAGAAGTGTTGGCTATAGTTGTTTTCCTACTTCTTCTGGCTATAATACTTCTGTTCTGCCGGTACTACTGCTCCCCAGATCATGAATTTCTCTGTTCATGCTGGGTTTAATATTTCTGCTTAGAACTTGTTAATTGCCTCCAGAATGGGGAGCTCTTCTTTCCGGCCCCGTAAAGATTGGAGCCCTCTCCAATATATGTTACAGAATTTCTCTCCAGGTTTCTCAGAGGATTACGGAGTCTGCCTTAAGAAAGCCAAACTCTGGACACTCTGAAGTAGAATGGCCACAGCTTGGAACTGGGTGGCTCCCAGAAGGGTCACTGAACCCCACAGCTGTTCAGTCTGTGTGGCGGGTCATTGCTGGAACTCCCGGTCACCCCAATCAGTTTCCCTATATTGATCAATGGCTGAGTTTTGTCCAGAGTCCTCCTGCATGGCTCCGCTCATGCATCATTCATGATCCCACCTCCAAGGTCCTTTTGAGCCAGACCGCACTTTTGCCCCAACCCTCAACTCCCTCATCTCCTCCTGTACTGCCTCCTTCTAAAGAAGAGGAAAATTTTTCTCACCCATGTCCGCCCCCCTACAACCCTCCTGCTCTCCCAGAATCTTCCCTAGTCTCTGTGACTACATCCCCTGTGACCTCTCTGTCTATAGCCTCCTGATTACGGCCTTGGCAGAAGGAGGTAGCCCCCCTTCTCCTGCTGAGAGAGGCACAAATCCCTCTGGGCAGTGAGCGCTCTGCTCCACTTTTAGTTTATGTCCCCTTCTCTACTTCTGACCCATACAATCGGAAATCTCATAATCCTCCCTTTTCTGAAAAGCCCCAGGTCTTGACCTCACTGATGGAGTCTGTGCTCCTGACTCACCAGCCCATCTGGGATGACTGTCAACAACTCCTTTTAATCCTTTTCACTTCTGAAGACAGGGACCATATCCAGAGGGAGGCTAGGAAGTATTTCTTTACATCAGCCAGTAGACCAGAGGAGAAAGCTCAAGAGTTCCTTGAGGAAGTTTTTCCCTCTACCCAGCCTAACTGGGATCCAAACTCCTCAGTGGGGAAGAGAGCCTTGGATGATTTTCACCAGTATCTCCTCACTAGTATCAAAGGAGCTGCTCAAAAACCCATAAATTTATGTAAGGCAACTGAAGTTGTCCAGGGTCCTGATGAGTCACCAGGAGTGTTTTTGGAATGCCTCCAGGAGGCCTATTTGACTTACACCCCTTTTGACCTGGTGGCTCCCAAGAATAGCTGTGCTGTTAATTTGGCATTTGTGGCTCAGGCAGCCCCTGATATTAGAAAAAAATTTAAAAATTAGAGGGATTTGCTGGAATGAACATCAGTCAGCTTTTAGAAATAGCCCAGAAAGTTTTTGACAATCAAGAGTTTGAAAAGCAAAAACAGGCAGCTCAGGCAGCTAAAAAGGCTGCTAACAAAGTGTCAAAAAGACAAGCAAAAATCTTAGTGGCTGCCATCCAAGAAGCCAGGAGGGAAGGGCCCCCAGCACAGAGCACTGGCCAGGAGATCCCGTGTCCCCACCAAAAAGGCCAAAATGGTGAGCAAGCTCCCCTACAAAAAAACCAATGTGCTTATTGCAAGTAGATTGGACACTGGAAAAAGGAATGCCCGTTAAAACCAGAAGAAAAACCAGAGAAGAGAAAAGCCCTCACCCTCCCCACTGCAGAGGAATTTGATGATTGACGGGGCTGGGGCTCCCTCTCCCTTGGCCCCCGGGAAACCATGGTGACTGCCACAGTTGGGGGGCCGGCCTGTATGCTTCCTAATTGATACTGGAGTGGAACACTCAGTGCTGCAAATGCCCTTGGGCAGTGTCTCTAATAAAAAGGTGGCTGTGCAAGGGGCTACTGGAGCTATTCAGAAATACCCTGTCACCCACTCCTGAGAGGTGAATTTGGGACACAAAAGAGTAATCCACGCATTTCTTGTAGTTCCAGAGTGCCCCTCAGCACTCCTTGGACGAGACCTGCTTTATAAGCTGTAGGCGTCTATCTCCTTCTCGGCCCAACAAGCTCACCTCACTTTAGGGGACACAACGCCCCCTACAGCTCATCTCCTGCTAACCACTCCCCATCAGAAGAATATCTCTTCATTTCAGCCTCACAACCGCTGGAGAATAAAACTAATCCTTTCCTACTGATTTACAGACTCTCTTTCCTCCAGTCTGGGCTGAGTCAAACCCCCCAGGACTGGCAAAGCACCATCTACCAGTAGTTGTAGAGTTCCTGGCCACCACCCTGCCAGTACAGGTAAAACAACATCCTATGAGTCAGCAGGCTAGAGAGGGGATAAATCCCCATATTCAGCCACAGTTACAAGCTGGTATACTCACACCTTGTCAGTCCACCTGGAATACTCCATTTTTGCCAGTACAGAAACACAGAACAAATGATTACCAGCCTGTACAGGACTTGAGAGAAGTTAACAAGTGGACAGTTACTGTCCATCCAACTGTCCCTAACCCTTATACTTTACTCAGCCTACTCCCACCAGAACATACAGTATACACTGTCCTTGACTTAAAGGATGCCTTCTTTGCTATTCCTCTGGCCCCCAAAAGCCAACCTATCTTGGCTTTTGAATGGACAGATCCTGGCTTGGGAGACACCACCCAATTAACCTGGGCTCGATTACCCCAAAGTTTTAAAAATTCCCCTACAGTTTTTGAAGAAGCCCTCCAACAAGCCCTCATACCATTCCGAGTCAGTCACCCTAACTACACTCTTCTCCAGTAAGTGGACGACCTTTTATTAGCTACTGAAACTACTGACTGCTGCCTGCAACATACTAGGAACCTGCTTGACCTTCTCCAGGAACTCAGGTATCGGATCTCAGCCAAGAAGGCCCAGCTTTCTCTTCCCAGAGTTTCCTACCTAGGGTACGAGATAAACAAAAGAAAAAGGGCACTCACCAGTGCTAGAAAGGAAGCCGTCCTGAAAATCCTCACTCCCACCACCAAGAGACAGGTGTTTAAATCCAGCTACCTTGCTCCCTGATCCAGACCTTACCACACCTGTCCACGACTGCCAAGAACTATTAGAGACTACGGAAACTGGCTGACCTGATCTCCAAGATATGCCCCTAAAGGAGGCAGACACCACTATGTTTACAGATGGTAGCAGCTTCCTTGAACAGGGAGTACGAAAAGCTGGTGTAGCCATTACTATGGAGACAGATATACACTGGGCCCAGATGTTGCCGGCAGGTACCTCAGCACAGAAGGCTGAATTGGTCACCCTCACTCAGGCTCTCTGATTGGGTAAGGACAAACGTATTAACATTTACACCGACAGCAGGTATGCTTTTGCTACTGTACATGTACACGGAGCCATCGATCAAGAGTGAGGGCTACTCACCTCAGCAGGAAATACTATTAAAAACACAGAAGAAATTTTGGCCCTGCTTGAAGGTGTTTGGCTTCTTCAGCAGGTGGCTGTACTTCACTGCAAAGCACATCAAAGAGAGCATGCCCATTGCCTGTGGTAACCAAAGAGCAGAATCTGCAGCTCGGGAGGCAGCTCGGCTCCCAGTTTCCCCTCTGACCCGGCTGCCTGCAGTGTCCTTTCCACAACCTGACTTGCCAGACCACCCAGAATACACCCCAGGAGAAGAAAAACAAATTTCAGATCTTCAGGCCAGTAAAATTCAAGAAGGTATGAGATATCATCCGGTTGCTTGCCCAGGTAGCACACTCCAATCCAGTTCCTGACCAGACTGGACCCTTCCACTCTTTCCAGCCAGGTGACCTGGTATATGTTTAAAAGTTCCAGAAAGAATGACTCACTCCTGCCTGGAAGGGACCTCATACTGTCATTCTCACCATGCTGACGGCTCTGGAGGTAGAGGGCATCCCTGCTTGGATTCATCACTCTCACATCAAGGAAGCCAATAGAGCCCAGCAGAAAACATGGGTCACCAAGCCAGGGCCAGGCCCCTTAAAACTGCACCTAAGTCAAATGAAGCCATCAAATTAATCCTTTTTATTTACCTCTTTTGTTTGTTTCCACCTATTATACTCTCTGCTCCATCCTACTCTTCTCTCCTCACTTCTTTCACGAAAGGACGTGTGTTTGCAAACACTACTTGGAAGGCAGGAACCTCCAAGGAAGTCTCTTTTGCAGTTGATTTATGTGCTTTGTTCCCAGAGCCTGCCCATACTCATGAAGAACGATGCAATCTACTGGTCATGGGAGCGGGAAATGTCGACCATACTGCAGGATTCAGACACAGAGGAAGTCGGACTGGATGTGAGAGCTCTAAAGGTGAGAAAAAGGACTCGAAGGCATTTGACTTTTACCTCTGTCCTGGAAATCACCCTGACTCTAGCTGTCGAGATTCTTACCAGTTTTTCTGTCCTCACTGGTAGTGTGTAACCCTAGCCACTTATCCTGAAGGATCAATCTGGTCCTCAACCCTTTCCATAACTCGTACTTCCCATCCTAGACCGTGTACCATAAGAAATTGTAACCCTCTCACTGTAACTGGCCGGAACTCTAATTCAGCTCAATGGTATTATGATATGTCATGGGGATTAAGGCCTGATATTTCGGGATTTGACGCTGGAACTATGTTCACCATTCAGAAAAAGGTCCTGGTCCCATGAAGCCCTCCTAAGCCAATCGGGCCTTTAACAGATTTAGGTGACCCTATTTTCCAAAGATACCCAGACAGGGCCGATTTAACTATCCCGCTGCCACTCCTTTTTCCCAGATCTCAGTTACAATGACTTCTTCAACCCAGCCTGATGTCCATTCTGGACGGGATACAGCACCCAGCCTAAGCTAGCCCAAGATTGCTGGTTGTGCTTAAAGGCCAAACCCCCACATTATGTTGGGTTAGGAGTAGAAGCCATGTTCAAAGTTAACCCTCTTTCTTGTCATACACGGCCCCATGCCCTTACACTAGGAGATGTGTCAGGAAATGCCTCCTGTCTAATTAGCTGCAGGTATAACTTCTCTGCTTCTCCCTTTCAGGCTACCTTTAATAAATCTGTACTTACTTACTTACTTAAACACCTCAGTCTCCTACCAGGCACCCAACTATACCTGGCTGACCTGCACTTCAGGCCTCACTAGCTGCATCAATGGGACGAACTGGGGCCTCTTCTGTGCGTGTTGGTTCATGTGCTCCCCCAGGTCTACGTGTACAGCAGGCCAGAAGGACAACTTCTCATTGCTCCCCCTGAATTACATTCCAGGTTTGGCCGAGCTGCCCCACTCCTTGTGCCCCTTCAGGCAGGCCTTAGCATAGCTGGATCAGCAGCCATTGGCACGGCTGCCCTGGTTCAAGGGGAAACTGGACTAATGTCCCTGTCCCAACAAGTAGATGCAGATTTAAGCAATCTCCAATAAGCCATAAATATACTGCATACCCAGGTAGAGTCTCTAGCTGAAGTAGTCCTTCAAAATCACCGAGGCTTAGATCTGCTATTTCTCTCCCAAGGAGGATTATGTGCTGCTCTGGGAGAGAGTCGTTTCTTCTATGCCAATCAGTCTGGAGTCATAAAAGATACTCTCCAAAAAGTTCAAGAAAATCTGGATAGATGCCAACGGGAGCGAGAAAATAACACCCCCAGTACCAAAGTGTGTTTAACTGGAATCCACGCTAACTATTCTAATTACTGGATTGGCAGGACCCCTTCTCCTCCTCTTGTCAGGTTTAGCATTTGGGGCTTGTCTATTAAATTGGTTTCTTAACTTTATAAAGCAGCGCATAGCTTCTATCAAACTTATGTATCCTGGAACCCAATATAACTCCCTTGTTATAACCAAGGAATCAATGATTTGATTCCCCCAAAACACGAGTGGAGAATGTGATACCCTGTCTTGTTTTAACCTGATTGTCTCTCTTAGCTGAGAGAGTCAGACAGACTCTATTTTAGTTCCTTCACTTACAGCCCCTTTTCCTCCCTCCCTTAAGGGCACAACTAATGAAAGCTGACTCCAAGCACATCCAGGGATGCACTTGCTGATAAGATACTGAGGCAAGCTGAACCGGCAGCTCCTGGGGATGCACTCGGTGGATGACACCTGAAGCCCATGCATTTATCTCTTTGTGATAGTTTAAGTCCCTGCACCTGGAACTGTTTATTTTTTGTAACTGCCTTTGTAACCAATTATTTTTTTAACTTTTGCCAGTTCTGCTTCTGTAAAAATTGCTTTAGCTAAGCTCCCCCTCCCCTATTCAAACCATGGTAGTAAAACAAATCTAGCCCCTTCTTCGGGGCAGAGAGAATTTTGAGCACTAGCTGTCTCTCAGTCGCCAGCTAATAAATGACTCCTGAATTCACCTCAGAGTGTGGCATTTCTCTTTACCTTACTCGGTTACAACAATAGCTCGCTGAGGGCCATGCTTGGTGGTGTAGTAAACCTGCCCCTTGTAAAAGGAGATGGGGGAGTTTAACCCATCAAACAGCTGCTCATCGATTTTAATGCAGCTCTGTAAAGAGAGTGCCCAGCAGTTACGCCAAAATTAAAAAAAAAATAATGATCTGCCTTGATTTTACCACAAGGTGACATCCCCATTAGAAATTCTGCCCCCCCAGATCAGGCACATGGCATTTGTATAGACCCCCAGCCAGTAAGGAAACCAGAGAACAGCTTAAGCCCCTTGGATTCACATCTGAGTAGACACACTTGGTCCGTAACACTCAAACTTTTATTCCACCAGCCATGACTTGGATGTGAACATGACAGACAGATCCACCAGGATTCCAACTCCTGACAACCTGTCCCTGTCAGGAAGAGCCCCCTCCTTTCCTGCTCCCCCTGCATCACATGGTTATGGTGGGACAAGTGGGGTTGCCCAGTGTAGACGATAAGAGAGGCCTGGCATGGACAGACCGACAGACCTGCCCTGGGCTACACTGTGTTACCTGTGGGTGCCTCTTGCCAAATCGACAGAGGCATCAAGGATGCAGGCTGAGCCAATGTTCATATTATAAGAAAAGGCTCTCTCTTTGAGCCTTTCTAAGGCAACAGCTTAGGAATGTCACCATACAATGAGAACACAGTGCTCTCTTAAGTATCTCCCATGAAATGAGCTAGGTGTGTAGCAGGACAAGCTGCAGACAAAATCCCTCAGACAACGAGTTAAAGAAGGAAGTAGTTTATTTGGCCAGGAGCACTGGCAAGACTCCTATCTCAAGAGCTGAGCTCCCTGAGTGAGCAATTCCTGTCCCTTTTAAGGGCTCACAACTCTAAGGGGGTCCACTTGAGAAGGTCGTGATTGATTGAGCAAGCAGGGAGTACATGACTGGGGGTTGCATGCACCAGTAATTAGATTGGAACAGAACAGGATGGGGATTTTCACAGTGCCTTTCTATACAATGTCTGTAATCTATAGATAATGTAACCAATTAGGTCAGGGGTTGATCTTTAACTACCAAGCCAAGGGTGTGGTGCCGGGCTGTCTGCTTCTGGATTTCATTTCTGCCTTTTCATTTTTATTTCTTTCTTTGGAGGCAGAAATTGGACATAAGACAATAGGAGGGGTGGTCTGCTCCCTTATTGCCCCCCACCAGCTCTTAGAATCTCACTCAATAGTGGGAGTTCTCACTTTCATTCTCACTACCCATGTCCTCTTTCAAGACAGATTGATAGTGAATCATACAGTACACCTGTGCTGAAGCATTTTGGTGAACTAAGGTAGTGATGAAGCTTTTTATCATTTGAAGAAGTACAGGTAGCAAACAAGGGAGCAGTAAGCAGGTTCCTATTACTATTATAACTCCTATTATAAGAGTTTTAAATCCTGCTAGCACAGGGAACCATTTTCCAAACATGGCTGCAGGATCAAATCCATGCCACACTTGCATGGGCACATGTGCCAGTTATGTCATATCTCTAACTGTGTCTTCAACTACTTGCCCTTGATCATCTATGTGTAGACAGCAATTAGTAAGGTTAAATTTCCCACAGATCCCTCCTTCAGCTCCTAGCAAGTAGTCGAGAGCCAATCTATTTTGATAGATAGCATTTCTCATCTGAGTTTCTTGCTAGGCCAGAATAGTCAAGGCTCTGCCAGTTTTATTAGTGAATATTTCTAAGAAAACTTGTAACTGTATGATTCTGTTGATCATGTCAATGGGGGTCTGGTATTCCCACGAGCTGTCTTGTGCCCAGGTAACAGGCCCATAATATTGTACGATTCTCTCAGAGGGCCATTCATCATCTTTCCAATTTCCTATAGCTATGCTTCTCTTTTCTCGGGAAGTATAGACAAGGAAGCCTAGGAGTTTGCCTGTTTTTATGGGCAGTAGGAAGAAAGATGCTTTAATAGTGTCAATAACACAACTACCTGCCCACTGGTCAGGTAATTTGGCATAAGCTCTCTGCCCACATATCCAGTATAATCCAGTGGGGGCTATCCAGTCCCAGTGGGACTCCGGGTGGGTCCACAAGGTTTGCAACTTGGGTAATTTACTAAATGGATTTATCTTTGTGTGATTTGAACTCCACCGAGTGAGTGTTTTCGTGGTACCATCATACAGTTTCCATCCCAGACAACTAAGTAGTCCTACGAGGTCAGTGAATTCTTTTCCTTCTCTAACTATGCAATATTGTCCAATAATTGAGGCTTTTAGGACCCAGAAATTACCAGGGTGATTCTTTTGAGCTGGGAATTCATCAGGAACTGGGTCTGTAGGTACTAATTCTCTAGATTCCCATGGCCATTGATCTCCCATTACAGTTCCTCCACATATATAACATGAAGTGACATTGTGAGACTGGGCTACATGATCAGCTAATTGCAAAAACAATTTTCTTGTTTTTCCTGGAATTTCTGCTACTGGCACATTTAGTTCATTATAGAAGGTTTGAAACACAGGCTCAGGAGAGCGTTTGTAAACTTCTTCTTACTCGAGGATCCAGTCTGGCCCCATCAATTCCTAAGGTCACACGCTCCCCTTTTTTCCAGCGGGGATTAAGGGGATTGGTTATTACTAGCTCTAAGGGGTTACACTGTCCCTTAGTACAGGAAGGGCCATTTTTTCCTTTCTGAAGGTGAACTGGATCCTTTTCATTTTTTATCCAAGTGGCCCAAATGATACAAGACCAGTATCCACATTCATTTCCACACAGTCCTAATTCATGACAAATGTACTTATTTTCGGTCATATAGCCTTTTTCTCAACAAAAAGAGCCACATCCCCTTCCTAACTTATTGCTGTTAATGACAGCACAGGCATCAAATTTCAAGATTATGTGTTTGGGCACCCCTTTTTCTTCTGTTCTGGCTAATACTTTACTTGTATCATTTATAAGTCCCGACCAGTCTCCAGTCCTTAATCTTATTTCAAAAACTGTGGGCATGGGAGGCTCAGAGGGGTCATAACACACATCTGGTCGGTCGTTTCCTGGGCTACATACCTTGTACTGAGTGTCATTATATAAACATTCCCCTTTTAAAGTTCCTAGGCATTCATAGTAACTATAGAACAGAAAGATTGTTTTAACTTGTTGCCCTATCTCGGTAACATCATGTATACACTGAGAGCAGTCCTCCATGCAGGGAAAATCAGTAGAAGTTTTTACTATACCAGTCCAAATTATAAGGAAAATGAGTCCCATGATGATTCTCCTCATGCTTCAGCCATGCGTAGAGCAGTCAGCTTCCGGGTGTGACTGGAGCAGGGCTTGTGGTCCTCCTCAGAGTCACTTTGCAGGGGTTGTCAGGGCTCGGTTTTGCCTCTCGGGTTTCAGCAGCTGTAGGTTTCACATGGCTGTG